>NW_024104193.1:0-6067 GCF_003945595.2 Pipra filicauda | reverse complement strand
GTCCTCGGGTCGCTGATGCCCATCGGACTCGGACACTGTGGCTGTCATCTTCTGGGATACCCCACTGAGCGAGAGACAAAATTAGAGGGCATCTCTAAAGCTGCAGTGCATCCCCGCTCCTCCTGTTGCCTCCCCAACTCACCTACAAGGCTCCTCTCTCTTCAGCTGCTCCCAAGACCGCCCCTGCAAATGACATGGGCAAACGCTCAAACACTCAGCTCTCAAAGTTAGGCACTGCTCACAACCAAAGCCAAAAACCTCTAAACCCTAGACACACTCTGCTACTCTACCTAACCGGGACTCTATACACCCAAGCCGGGCCGCACAAGGACCATCCCCATCACCCCCGACTGTACAGCCCTCGGTCCATGTCTAAGGGAACGACATGTGACCTGAGACTCGGATGCCATATTCCATTTACCCACCTGAGCCACGGAGCAGGGCAGAGCAGGTCCAGGTTGAGCCCAAGTGAGACATCCCCTACCTGGGACCACACACACCACGTGACACAAAACACGGACCAGACAAAGGACGGGACACAGACCGCAACTGCTCTGCCCGGCACACGTGAATCCAATGATAAAAACTAAGCCCTTCCTTTGATGCGGCCAAATAACCTCTCACAGGATTCCCCTTGCACCGGACTCATCTCAAAAATCCCTCCAGGCGAGGCACAGACTTGCACCCACTCCCAACCCCCCTCTATTCTTTGTCCCGCACTTATCTTTTTGAGAGTCGGGGATGCAAAGCCATCTTGGATGCACAGGAGGGGCACCTGGGCTGCCTCAGAGGTTCCTGCCATCCTCAGACTACTCGGAGACAACTGCGAGAAACAAAACCAGACACCAGATCTGAGTAGTGTGGCACGTGGCCCCAGCCCCCACGATCCCTCTACCCACTCTCACCGAGGCCGGTCCTCGGGTCGCTGACGCCCATCGGACTCGGACACTGTGGCTGTCATCTTCTGGGATACCTCAGTGAGCGAGAGACAAAATTAGAGGGCATCTCTAAAGCTGCAGTGCATCCCCGCTCCTCCTCCTGCCTCCCCAACTCACCTACAAGGCTCCTCTCTCTTCAGCTGCTCCCAAGACTGCCCCTGCAAATGACATGGGCAAATGCTCAAACACTCAGCTCTCAAAGTTAGGCACTGCTCACAACCAAAGCCAAAAACCTCTAAACCCTAGACACACTCTGCTACTCTACCTAACCGGGACTCTAGACACCCAAGCAGGGCAGCACAAGACCATCCCCCTCACCGACTGTACAGCCATCGCCTCGACTGTCTAAGGGAACTGACATGTTGACCTGAGACTCGGAGCCATATTCCATCTACCCACTGAGCCACGGAGCAGGGCAGACCAGGTCCAGGTTGAGCCCAAGTGAGACATCCCCTACCTGGGACCACACACACCACGTGACACAAAACACGGACCAAACAAAGGACGGGACACAGACCGCAACTGCTCTGCCCGGCACACGTGAACCCAATGATAAAAACTAAGCCCTTCCTTTGATGTGGCCAAATAACCTGTCACAGGATTCCCCTTGCACCGGACTCATCTCAAAAATCCCTCCAGGCGAGGCACAGACTTGCACCCACTCCCAACCCCTCTCTGGGTTTTTGCCCCGCACTTATCTTTACGAGAGCCGGAGAGGCGAAGCCATCTTGGATGCACAGGAGGGGCACCTGGGCTGCCTCAGAGGTTCCTGCCATCCTCAGACTACTCGGACACAACTGCGAGAAACAAAACCAGACACCAGATCTGAGTAGTGTGGCACGTGGCCCCAGCCCCCACGATCCCTCTACCCACTCTCACCGACGCAGGTCCTCGGGTCGGATGGGCTCCATCGGCCTCGGACACTGCTGGCTGTCATTTCTGGAGACCCAATGCGCGAGAGACAAAATTAGAGGGCATCTCTCGAAGCGCGGTATCCTCCGCTCCTCCTCCTTGCCCCCCAAACTCACCTACAAGGCTCTCTCTCTCAGGCTCCCAAAAGACCCGGCCCCTTGCCAATGACATGGGCAAAATGCTCAAAACACTCAGCTCCAAAATTTAGGGACTGCTCACAACCAAAGCCAAAAACCTCTAAACCCTAGACACACTCTGCTACTCTACCTAACCGGGACTCTATAAACCCAAGCAGGACAGCACAAGACCATCCCCATCACCGACTGTACAGCCATCGGCTCCACTGTCTAAGGGAACTGACATGTTGACCTGAGACTCGGAGCCATATTCCATCTAACAGCTGAGCCACTGAGCAGGGGCAGAGCAGGTCCCAGGCTGCGCCCAAGGAGAACTCCCCTACCTGGACCACCACACACCCCACTTTGACAAAATAACCGCACCAGACAAAGTACGGGACACAGTGACCGCAAACTGCTCTGCCCGGCCACACGTGATCCAATGATAAAAAACTAAGTCCCTTCCTTTTGATGCGGCCATAATAACCTCTCACAGGATCCCCTTGCACCGGACTCAGCTCAACAATCCCTAAGCCGCAGGCACAGACTTGCACCCACTCCCAACCCCTCTCTGGGTTTTGCCCCGCACTTATCTTTACGAGAGCCGGGGATGCAAAGCCATCTTGGATGCACAGGAGGGGCACCTGGGCTGCCTCAGAGGTTCCTGCCATCCTCAGACTACTCGGAGACAACTGCGAGAAACAAAACCAGACACCAGATCTGAGTAGTGTGGCACGTGGCCCCAGCCCCCATGATCCCTCTACCCACTCTCACCGAGGCACGTCCTCGGGTCGCTGGCTCCCATCGGACTCGGACACTGTGGCTGTCATCTTCTGGGATACCCCAATGAGCGAGAGACAAAATTAGAGGGCATCTCTAAAGCTGCAGTGGATCCCCGCTCCTCCTCCTGCCTCCCCAACTCACCTACAAGGCTCCTCTCTCTTCAGCTGCTCCCAAAAGACCGCCCCTGCAAATGACATGGGCAAATGCTCAAACACTCAGCTCTCAAACAGTTAGGGACTGCTCACAACCAAAGCCAAAAACCTCTAAACCCTAGACACACTCTGCTACTCTACCTAACCGGGACTCTATAAACCCAAGCAGGGCAGCACAAGACCATCCCCATCACCGACTGTACAGCCATCGGCTCCACTGTCTAAGGGAACTGACATGTTGACCTGAGACTCGGAGCCATATTCCATCTACCCACTGAGCCACGGAGCAGGGCAGAGCAGGTCCAGGTTGAGCCCAAGTGAGACATCCCCTACCTGGGACCACACACACCACGTGACACAAAACACGGACCAGACAAAGGACGGGACACAGACCGCAACTGCTCTGCCCGGCACACGTGAATCCAATGATAAAAACTAAGCCCTTCCTTTGATGTGGCCAAATAACCTGTCACAGGATTCCCCTTGCACCGGACTCATCTCAAAAATCCCTCCAGGCGAGGCACAGACTTGCACCCACTCCCAACCACTCTCTGGGGCTTTGCCCTGCACTTATCTTTCTGAGAGCCGGGGGTGTCAATCCAGCTTTGATGCAGAGGAGGAGCACCTGGGCTGGCTCAGAGGTTCCTGCCATCGTCAGACTACTAGGAGCCAACTGCGAGAAAGAAAACCATAAGCAATACGTGAGTTGTGTGGCATGGGGCTCAAACCCCAGTGATCCCCCTACTCACCAGCACCCAGGCCCTGACCGGAGTCAGACACTGTGGATGTCACGTTCCGGGATACCTGAGTGAGTGAGACACAAAACTAGAAGGCATCTCTAAAGCTGCAGTGGATCCCCGCTCCTCCTGCTGCCTCCCCAACTCACCTACAAGGCTCCTCTCTCTTCAGCTGCTCCCAAGACCGCCCCTGCAAATGACATGGGCAAATGCTCAAACACTCAGCTCTCAAACAGTTAGGGACTGCTCACAACCAAAGCCAAAAACCTCTAAACCCTAGACACACTCTGCTACTCTACCTAACCGGGACTCTATAAACCCAAGCAGGGCAGCACAAGACCATCCCCATCACCGACTGTACAGCCATCGGCTCCACTGTCTAAGGGAACTGACATGTTGACCTGAGACTCGGAGCCATATTCCATCTACCCACTGAGCCACGGAGCAGGGCAGAGCAGGTCCAGGCTGAGCCCAAGTGAGACATCCCCTACCTGGGACCACACACACCACGTGACACAAAACACGCACCCGACAAAGGACGGGACACAGACCGCAACTGCTCTGCCCGGCACACGTGAATCCAATGATAAAAACTAAGCCCTTCCTTTGATGCGGCCAAATAACCTCTCACAAGATTCCCCTTGCACCGGACTCAGCTCAAAAATCCCTCCAGCCGAGGCACAGACTTGCACCCACTCCCAACCCCTCTCTGGGTCTTTGCCCCGCACTTATCTTTACGAGAGCCGGGGATGCAAAGCCATCTTGGATGCACAGGAGGGGCACCTGGGCTGCCTCAGTGGTTCCTGCCATCCTCAGACTACTCGGAGACAACTGCGAGAAACAAAACCAGACACCAGATCTGAGTAGTGTGGCACGTGGCCCCAGCCCCCATGATCCCTCTACCCACTCTCACCGAGGCAGGTCCTCGGGTCGCTGACGCCCATCGGACTCGGACACTGTGGCTGTCATCTTCTGGGATACCTCAGTGAGCGAGAGACAAAATTAGAGGGCATCTCTAAAGCTGCAGTGCATCCCCGCTCCTCCTCCTGCCTCCCCAACTCGCCTACAAGGCTCCTCTCTCTCCAGCTGCTCCCAAGACCGCCCCTGCAAATGACATGGGCAAATGCTCAAACACTCAGCTCTCAAACAGTTAGGGACTGCTCACAACAAAAGTCAAAAACCTCTAAACCCTAGACACGCTCTGCTACTCTACCTAACCGGGACTCTAGACACCCAAGCAGGGCAGCACAAGACCATCCCCATCACCGACTGTACAGCCATCGCCTCGACTGTCTAAGGGAACTGACATGTTGACCTGAGACTCGGAGCCATATTCCATCTACCCACTGAGCCACGGAGCAGGGCAGAGCAGGTCCAGGCTTAGCCCAAGTGAGACATCCCCTACCTGGGACCACACACACCACGTGACACGAAACACGGACCAGACAAAGGACGTCACACAGACCGCAACTGCTCTGCCCGGCACACGTGAATCCAGTGATAAAAACTAAGCCCTTCCTTTGATGCGGCCAAATAACCTGTCACAGGATTCCCCTTCCACCGGACTCATCTCAAAACTCCCTCCAGGCGAGGCACAGACTTGCACCCACTCCCAACCCCTCTCTGGGTTTTTGCCCCGCACTTATCTTTTTGAGAGTCGGGGATGCAAAGCCATCTTGGATGCACAGGAGGGGCACCTGGGCTGCCTCAGAGGTTCCTGCCATCCTCAGACTACTCGGAGACAACTGCGAGAAACAAAACCAGACACCAGATCTGAGTAGTGTGGCACGTGGCCCCAGCCCCCACGATCCCTCTACCCACTCTCACCGACGCAGGTCCTCGGGTCGCTGACGCCCATCGGACTCGGACACTGTGGCTGTCATCTTCTGGGATACCTCAGTGAGCGAGAGACAAAATTAGAGGGCATCTCTAAAGCTGCAGTGGATCCCCGCTCCTCCTCCTGCCTCCCCAACTCACCTACAAGGCTCCTCTCTCTTCAGCTGCTCCCAAGACCGCCCCTGCAAATGACATGGGCAAATGCTCAAACACTCAGCTCTCAAACAGTTAGGGACTGCTCACAACGAAAGTCAAAAACCTCTAAACCCTAGACACTCTCTGCTACTCTACCTAACCGGGACTCTAGACACCCAAGCAGGGCAGCACAAGACCATCCCCATCACCGACTGTACAGCCATCGGCTCCACTGTCTAAGGGAACTGACATGTTGACCTGAGACGCGGAGCCATATTCCATCTACCCACTGAGCCACGGAGCAGGGCAGAGCAGGTCCAGGCTGAGCCCAAGTGAGACATCCCCTACCTGGGACCACACACACCCCGTGACACAAAACACGCACCAGACAAAGGACGGGACACAGACCGCAACTGCTCTGCCCGGCACACGTGAATCCAATGATAAAAACTAAGCCC
>NW_024104192.1:0-6086 GCF_003945595.2 Pipra filicauda | reverse complement strand
CTTTCTGTGGTGGCACCATTTGTCTGGCAGGAATCTTCATTTGGATTCAATTTTTCAAGATGTGGGACGGGCCATTGCAGCGCAGGGGTGAAAAAAGGGAACAGCAGCTCTTTCCACCAGGGAAAAAAGTCTGGAAGCTTTGGCTTCAGGTGCAGTTATTGGGCCATCCTGGGCACTTCTTGGCCAGGAAGAACTTTCTGTGGTGGCACCTTTTGTCTGGCAGGAATCTTCATTTAAATTCCATTTTCCAGGAGGTGGGACCAGTCATTGCAGAGCAGGGCTGAAAAAGAGAAAAGCAGCTCTTTCCCTAAGGAAAAAAAAAACTGGAAGCTTTGGCTTCAGGTGTAATTGGTGGGGCAGCCTGGGCACTTCTTGGGCAGCAAGACCTTTCTGTGGTGGCACCTTTTGTCTGGCAGGAATCTTCATTTAGAGGAAATTTTCCAGGAGGTGGGACCGGCCATTGCAGCGCAGGCCTGAAAAAAGGGAACAGCAGCTCTTTCCCTAAGGAAAAAAGTCAGGAAGCTTTGGCTTTGAGGTGCAGTTGTTGGGGCAGCCTGGGCACTTCTTGGGCAGCAAAGAGCTTTCTGTGGTGGCACCTGTTGTCTGGCAGGAATCTTCATTTAGAGAAAATTTTTAAGGAGTTGGGACAGGCCATTGTAGCTCAGGCCTGAGAAAAGGGAACAGCAGCTCTTTCCCTAAGGAATAAAAAAGTCGGGATCCTTTGGCTTCAGGTGCAGTTGTTGGGGCAGTTTAGGCAATTCTGGGGCAGGCAAGAACTTTCGGTGGTGGCACCTTTTGTCTTGTAGGAATCTTCATTTGGATTCAATGTTCCAGGAGGTGGGACCGGCCATTGCAGCGCAGGGCTGAAAAAAGGGAACAGCAGCTCTTTCCATCAGGAGAAAAAGGCTGGAAGCTTTGGCTTCAGGTGTAGTTGGTGAAGCATGGGCACTTCTTGGGAAGGAAGAGTTTTCTGTGGTGGCACCTTTTGTCTGGCAGGACTCTTCTGTGGGATTTAATTTTTCAAAAGGTAGGACAGGCCATTGCAGCGCAGGGCTGAAAAAGGGAATAGCAGCTCTTTCCACCAGGAAAAAAAGGCTGGAAGCTTTGGCTTTGAGGTGCAGTTGTTGGGGCAGCCTGGGCACTTGTGAGGCAGCAAGAACTTTCTGTGGTGGTACCTTTTGTCTGGCAGGAATCTTCATTTGCATTGAATTTTTCAGGAGGTGGGACCGGTCATTGCAGCGCAGGGCTGAAAAAAGGGAACAGCAGCTCTATCTCTAAGGAAAAAAAGTCTGGAAGCTTTGGCTTTGAGGTGCAGTTGCTGCAGCCTGGGCACATCTTGGGCAGCAAGAACTTTCTGTGGGGGCACCTTTTGTTAGGCAGGAATCTTCATTTGGAGTAAATTTTTCAGGAGGTGGGACAAGCCATTGTAGCACGGTGCTGAAAAAGGGAACAGCAGATCTTTCCACGAAAAAAAAAAAGTCTGGATCCTTTGGCTTCAGGTGCAGTTGTTGGGGCAGCCTGGGCACTTCTTGGTCAGCAAGACCTTTCTTGTGGTGGCACCCTTTGTCTGGTAGGAATCTTCAGTTGGATTCAGTGTTCCAGGAGGTGGGACCGGCCATTGAGAGCAGGGCTGAAAAAAGGGAACAGCAGCTCTTTTCACCACGAAAAAAGGTTGGAAGCTTTGGCTTCACGTGCAGTTCTTGGGGCAGCCTGGGCACTTGTGAGGCAGCAAGAACTTTCTGTGGTGGTACCTTTTGTCTGGCAGCAATCTTCAGCTGGATTGAATTTTTCAGGAGGTGGGACCGGGCATTGCAGCGCAGGGGAGAAAAAATGGAACAGCAGCTCTTTTCCTAAGGAAAAAAAGTCTGGAAATTTTGGCTCTGAGGTGCAGTTGTTGGTGCACCCTGGGTACTTCAAGGGCAGAAAAAAGACCTTTCTGTTGGTGGCACCTTTGTCTGGTAGGAATCTTCAGCTGGATTCAATTTTCCAGGAGGTGGGACAGGCCATTGCAGCGCAGGGCTGAAAAAAGGGAACAGCAGCTCCTTCCACCAGGAAAAAAAGTCTGGAAGCTTTAGCTTCAGGTGCCGTTGGTGGGGCAGCCTGGGCACTTCTTGGGCAGCAAGAACTTTCTGTGGTGGCACCTTTTGTCGAGCAGGAATCTACATTTCGATTCAATCTTTTAAAAGGTGAGACCGCCCCTTGCAGCACAAAGCAGAAAAAAGGGAACAGCAGCTCTTTCCCTAAGGAAAAAAAGTCTGGAAGCTTTGGCTTTGAGGTGCAGTTGTTGTGGCAGCCTGGGAACTTCTTGGGCAGGAAGAACTTTCGGTTGTGGTACCTTTTGACTGGCAGGAATCTTCTGTTGGATTTAATTTTTCAAAAGGTGGGACAAGCCATTGCAGCGCAGGGCTGAAAAAAGGGAACAGCAGCTCTTTCCCTAAGAAAAAAAAGTCTGGATCCTCTGGTTTCAGGTGTTATTGGTGGGGCAGCCTGGGCATTTCTCGAGCAGCAAGACCTTTCTTGTGGTGGCACCTTTTGTTTGGCAGGAATCTTCATTTGGATTCAATTTTCCAGGAAGTGGGACAGGCCATTGCAGCGCAGGGCTGAAAAAAGGGAACAGCAACTCTTTCCACCAGGAAAAAAAGACTGGAAGCTGTGGCTTTGAGGTGCAGTTCTTGGGGCAGCCTGGGCACATCGTTGGCAGCAAGAGCTTTCTGTGGAGGCACTTTTGTCTGGCAGGAATCTTCATTTGGATTCAATGTTCCAGGAGGTGGGACCGGCCATTGCAGCGCAGGGCTGAAAAAAGGGAACAGCAGCTCTTTCCATCAGGAGAAAAATGCTGGAAGCTTTGGCTTCAGGTGTAGTTGGTGAAGCATGGGCACTTCTTGGGAAGGAAGAGTTTTCTGTGGTGGCACCTTTTGTCTGGCAGGAATCTTCTGTGGGATTTAATTTTTCAAAAGGTAGGACAGGCCATTGCAGCGCAGGGCTGAAAAAAGGGAACAGCAGCTCTATCTCTAAGGAAAAAAAGTCTGGAAGCTTTGGCTTTGAGGTGCAGTTGCTGCAGCCTGGGCACATCTTGGGCAGCAAGACCTTTCTGTGGGGGCACCTTTTGTTAGGCAGGAATCTTCATTTGGAGTAAATTTTTCAGGAGGTGGGACAAGCCATTGTAGCACAGTGCTGAAAAAGGGAACAGCAGATCTTTCCACGAAAAAAAAAAAGTCTGGATCCTTTGGCTTCAGGTGCAGTTGTTGGGGTAGCCTGGGCACTTCTTGGTCAGCAAGACCTTTCTTGTGGTGGCACCTTTTGTCTGGTAGGAATCTTCAGTTGGATTCAGTGTTCCAGGAGGTGGGACCGGCTATTGAGAGCAGGACTGAAAAAAGGGAACAGAAGCTCTTTTCACCACGAAAAAAGGTTGGAAGCTTTGGCTTCACGTGCAGTTCTTGGGGCAGCCTGGGCACTTGTGAGGCAGCAAGAACTTTCTGTGGTGGCACCTTTTGTCGAGCAGGAATCTACATTTCGATTCAATCTTTTAAAAGGTGAGACCGCCCCTTGCAGCACAAAGCAGAAAAAAGGGAACATCAGTTCTTTCCTTAAGGAAAAAAAGTCTGGAAGCTTTGGCTTCAGGTGCAGTTGTTTGGGGCAGCCTGGGAACTTCTTGGGCAGGAAGAGTTTTCTGTGGTGGCACCTTTTGTTTGGCAGAAATCTTCATTTGGATTGAAGTTTTCAGGAGGTGGGACCAGCCATTGCAGCGCAGGGCTGAAAAAAGGGAACAGCAGCTCTTTCAACCATGAAAAAAGGACTGGAACCTTTGGCTTCAGGTACAGTTGTTGGGGCAGCCTGGGAACTTCTTGGGCAGGAAGAGTTTTCTGTGGTGGCACCTTTTGTCTGACAGGAATCTTTATTTGGATTCAATTTTTCAGGAGGTGGGACCGGCCATTGCAGCGCAGGGCTGAAAAATGGAACAGCAGCTCTTTCCCTAAGGAAAAAAGTCTGGATCCTCTGGCTTCAGGTACAGTTGTTGGGGCAGCCTGGGAACTTCTTGGGAAGGAAGAATTTTCTGTGGTGGCACCTTTGTCTGGCAGGAATCTTCTGTTGGATTTAATTCTTCAAAAGGTGGGACAGGCCATTGAATCACAGGCCTGAAAAAAGGGAACAGCAGCTCTTTCCACCAGGAAAAAAGTCGGGAAGCTTTGCTTTCAGGTGTGGTTGGTTGGGCAGCCTGGGAACTTCTTGGGCAGCAAGAACTTTCTGTGGTGGCACCATTTGTCTGGCAGGAATCTTCATTTGGATTCACTTTTTCAAGAGGTGGGACGGGCCATTGCAGCGCAGGGGTGAAAAAAGGGAACAGCAGCTCTTTCCACCAGGAAAAAAAGGCTGGAAGCTTTGGCTTCAGGTGCAGTTATTGGGCCATCCTGGGCACTTCTTGGCCAGGAAGAACTTTCTGTGGTGGCACCTTTTGTCTGGCAGGAATCTTCATTTAAATTCCATTTTCCAGGAGGTGGGACCAGTCATTGCAGAGCAGGGCTGAAAAAGAGAACAGCAGCTCTTTCCCTAAGGAAAAAAAAAACTGGAAGCTTTGGCTTCAGGTGTAATTGGTGGGGCAGCCTGGGCACTTCTTGGGCAGCACGACCTTTCTGTGGTGGCACCTTTTGTCTGGCAGGAATCTTCATTTAGAGGAAATTTTCCAGGAGGTGGGACCGGCCATTGCAGCGCAGGCCTGAAAAAAGGGAACAGCAGCTCTTTCCCTAAGGAAAAAAAGTCAGGAAGCTTTGGCTTTGAGGTCCAGTTGGTGGGGCAGCCTGGGCACTTCTTGGGCAGCAAAGAGCTTTCTGTGGTGGCACCTTTTGTCTGGCAGGAATCTTCATTTAGAGAAAATTTTTAAGTAGTTGTGACAGGCCATTGTAGCTCAGGCCTGAGAAAAGGGAACAGCAGCTCTTTCCCTAAGGAATAAAAAAGTCGGGATCCTTTGGCTTCAGGTGCAGTTGTTGGGGCAGCCTGGGAACTTCTTGGGCAGCAAGAACTTTCTGTTGTGGTACCTTTTGTCTGGCAGGAATCTTCATTTGGATTCAATGTTCCAGGAGGTGGGACCGGCCATTGCAGCGCAGGGCTGAAAAAAGGGAACAGCAGCTCTTTACATCAGGAGAAAAAGGCTGGAAGCTTTGGCTTCAGGTGTAGTTGGTGAAGCATGGGCACTTCTTGGGAAGGAAGAGTTTTCTGTGGTGGCACCTTTTGTCTGGTAGGGATCTTCTGTGGGATTTAATTTTTCAAAAGGTAGGACAGGCCATTGCAGCGCAGGGCTGAAAAAGGGAATAGCAGCTCTTTCCACCAGGAAAAAAAGTCAGGAAGCTTTGGCTCTGAGGTGCAGTTGTTGGGGTAGCCTGGGCACTTCTGGGGCAGCAAGTGCTTTCTGTGGTGGCACCTTTTGTCTGGCAGGAATCTTCATTTGCATTGAATTTTTCAGGAGGTGGGACCGGTCATTGCAGCGCAGGGCTGAAAAAAGTGAACAGCAGCTCTATCTCTAAGGAAAAAAAGTCTGGAAGCTTTGGCTTTGAGGTGCAGTTGCTGCAGCCTGGGCACATCTTGGGCAGCAAGAACTTTCTGTGGGGGCACCTTTTGTTAGGCAGGAATCTTCATTTGGAGTAAGTTTTTCAGGAGGTGGGACAAGCCATTGTAGCACGGTGCTGAAAAAGGGAACAGCAGATCTTTCCACGAAAAAAAAAAAGTCTGGATCCTTTGGCTTCAGGTGCAGTTGTTGGGGCAGCCTGGGCACTTCTTGGTCAGCAAGACCTTTCCTGTGGTGGCACCTTTTGTCTGGTAGGAATCTTCAGTTGGATTCAGTGTTCCAGCAGGTGGGACCGGCCATTGAGAGCAGGGCTGAAAAAAGGGAACAGCAGCTCTTTTCACCACGAAAAAAGGTTGGAAGCTTTGGCTTCAGGTGCAGTTGTTTGGGGCAGCCTGGGCACTTGTGAGGCAGCAAGAACTTTCTGTGGTGGTACCTTTTGTCTGGCAGCAATCTTCAGCTGGATTGAATTTTTCAGGAGGTGGGACCGGCCATTGCAGCGCAGGGGAGAAAAAATGGAACAGCAGCT
>NW_024104191.1:0-6147 GCF_003945595.2 Pipra filicauda | reverse complement strand
ACCCCAAAAATTGGGAGAGTCAGGGAGAGTCAGAAGACCCCAAAAATGAGGGGTCAGGGGGTGCAGGACCCCAAAAAGGGGTCACAGGGAACGTGGCCGAGGCCCCCCCGTGTCCCCTGTTTGCAAGGCCAGGTCGTCAGTCATTGACTGTCTTGGGGGGGAAACCCCAAAAAATGGGGGGTCAGGGGGTCAGGAACCCCAAAAATTGAGGGGTCAGGGGGTGAGGAACCCCTAAATCAGGGAGTTCTGGGGGTGGGGACCCCAAAAAAGGTCACAGGGAACGGGGCCGAGGCCCCCCTGTGTCCCCTGTTTGCAAGGCCAGGTCATCGAACCTCGACTGTCTTGGGGGGGAAACCCCAAAAAATGGGGGGTCAGGGGGCACCCCAAAAATGGGGAGGGTCGGGGAGAGTCAGGGGACCCCAAAATGGGAACAGGGAACCCCAAAAATGGGGGCTCAGGGGGAGGGGAAGCCCTAAAAGGGATTTGGGGACACGGGGCTGAAAACCCCAAAAAGGAGCTGAAAATCCTCAAAAAAGGGGCTGAAAACCCCAAAAATGGGGGTCAGGGGCACCCCAAAATATGGGGGGGGTTGAAGAGGGTGAGGGGACCCCAAAATGGGAACAGGGAACCCCAAAAATGGGGGCTCAGGGGGGTGGGGAACCCCAAAAAGGGGGTTGGGGACGTTGGGAAAGGGACACCAATGGGGCTGAAAACCCTCAAAAAAGGGCTGAAAACCCCAAAAATGGGGCTGAAAACCCCTAAAATGGGGGTCTGGGGCACCCCAAAATATGGGGGGGGGTTGAGGAGGGTGAGGGGACCCCAAAATGGGAACAGGGAACCCCAAAAATGGGGGCTCAGGGGGAGGGGAAGCCCTAAAAGGGGGTTGGGGACACGGGGCTGAAAAACCCCAAAAAGGGGCTGAAAACCCCAAAAATGGGGCTGAAAACCCCCAAAATGGGGCTGAAAACCCCAAAAATGGAGGTCAGGGGGACCCCAAAAATGGGGAGGGTTGGGGAGAGTCAGGGGACCCCAAAATGGGAACAGGGAACCCCAAAAAATGAGGGTCAGGGGGCACCCCAAAATAAGGGGGGGGGGGGGGGTTGAGGAGGGTGAGGGGGACCCCAAAATGGGGCTGGAAACCCCAAAAATGGGGGTCTGGGGGCACCCCAAAAATGGGGGGGAGGTTGGGGAGAGTCAGGGGGCTCAGAGGGAGGGGGGGACACCCCAAAAATGGGTCTCCAAGTCCAGCCCCCCCTAAATCCTTATATGGGGGGGGGGGATCCCCCATTCCCCACGGGGGCACTTTGGGGGTCCCCCCCTAATCCTTATTTTGGGGGGGGGGGTCCCCCCTAATTCCTGATATTGGGGGGGTCCCCCCCTTTCCCTAAATTGAGGTGGGAACCCCCCCAGTCCTTAAATTTTAGGGGGGGGGGGGAAATTCCCCCTAAATCTTTATATGGAAAAATTCCCCTTTTCTCAAATTTTGGGGGGGGGGGGGGTTCCCCCAATTCCTTATTTAGGGGACCCCCCTCTTTGAAATGGGGGGGGGTCCCCTATCCCTTAAATTTGGGGGGTCCCCTACTCCTTAAATTTTGGGGTGTCCCCTATTCCTTAAGTTTTGGGGGGTCCCCTATTCCTTAAATTTTGGGGTGTGCCCTATTCCTTAAATTTGGGCTCCCCTATCCCTTAAATTTTGGGGTGTTCCCTATTCCTTAAATTGGGGGGTCTCTATTCCCTAAATTTGGGGGGGGTCCCCTATTCCTTATACTTGGGGGGGTCCCCTATCCCTTAAATTTTGGGGAGTCCCCTATCCCTTAAATTTGGGGGTCTCCTATTCCTTAAATTTGAGGGGTTTTCCTATCCCTTAAATTTTGGGGTGTCCCCTACTCCTTAAATTTGGGGGGTCTCTACTCCTTAAATTTGGGGTCCCCTACTCCTTAAATTTGGGGGGGTTCCCTGTCCCTTAAATTTGGGGGGTCCCCTGTCCCTTAAATTTGGGGGGGTCCCCTATTCCTTAAGTTTTGGGGTTTCCCCTACTCCTTAAATTTGGGGTGTCCCCTCTCCCTTATATTTGGGGGTCCCCTATCCCTTATATTTGGGGGTCCCCTATCCCTTACTTGGGGGGGTCCCCTATCCCTTACTTGGGGGGGTCCCCTGTCCCTTAAATTTGGGGGTGTTCCCTATTCCTTAAATTTGGGGGGGGTCTCTCTCCCTCATATTAGGGGGTCCCCTATTCCTTAAATTTGGGGGGGTCCCCCCTAACCCTTATATTGGGGGGGTCCCCCCTAACCCTTATATTGGGGGGTCCCCCCTAATCCTTATATTGGGGGGGTCCCCGCACCCCTTATATTGGGGGGGTCCCCCTAACCCTTATATTGGGGGGTCCCCCCTAACCCTTATATTGGGGGGTCCCCCCTAACCCTTATATTGGGGGGGCTCCCCCTAACCCTTATATTGGGGGGGTCCCCCTAACCCTTATATTGGGGGGGTCCCCCTAACCCTTATATTGGGGGGGTCCCCCCTAATCCTTATATTGGGGGGGTCCCCCCTAACCCTTATAACCCCCCCGTTCCCCTCCATTCGGGGGCTCCCCCCTCCTCCTCTTGGAGCGGCCCCCCCTCTCCCTTCCACCGCCCTCCCCCCCCCTCCCCAATTTTGGGGTCCCCCCCCCTTTTCCCTCCCCCCTTCCCCCCGCCCCCCCCCCGGGGCCACGCGGCCCGGGCCTCTCTCGCGGCCTAGCGCGGGGCGGGGTGCGGAGGCCTCTCCCTCTCCGCCTCGCCGCCTCTCCCCGGCCCCGCTCCGCCCCGGGACCTTCCTGCCGCCGCTCCTTCCCCCCCCCCGCTCCGTGTCCCCCCCGGAGCCCCCCGGGGTCGTGTCCCGGACTCACCGCCGCGATCCCCGCGCCCCGAACCGCCGCCGCGCCCGAGCTGCCGCACCCCCCGCGCCGCGCTGCGCATGCGCCGCCGCCCCGCCGAGGGCGGGGCCTGGGCCCCCCCCCTCCCCGCCCCGGCGCATGCGCGGGCAGGGGAGGGGCGAAGGGAGCGCCGCGCGCATGCGCGCGCCCCTCACCCCCTCCCCTTCGCCCCGAGAGGGGGGCGTGGTTTGAACCTCCCCCCCCCCCCTTCCCTCAGGGAGGGGTGGTGGTGTGTGTTGGGGGGGGGGGCTGAAATCTCGCGAGAGCGCGCGGGCACCTCAGCGCTAAAAGCGCCTCGACTCTCGCGAGATTTGGCGGCGCCGAACCCGCCCCCCCCCCCTTCCCCTCGAGAGATTTAAAGGCGCTTTTCCCCCGCGCGACGCCTCGCTGAGAAGTCTCGCGAGGTTTTGGAGCGCTCGGCGGATGCCACACGGCGGCGACGCGGCGAAAACCTCGCGAGGTTTGGGACGCCCGGCGAGGCGGCGGGGACACGGCGAAATCTCGCGAGAGTTTAGAGGGATTTTTCCCGCACGGAGCGCCGCGCCCCGCGCGGCGAAGTCTCGCGAGAATTGCAGAGCGCGGAGCGTGAGGGGGGAGAACCCCCCCCCCTCCGAGCCTTTTGGAGAGGGGGTCGGTTTCCATGGCAACGCCTCATTAGGCAAGTCGGCTTAATGACGCTCATCCTCCTCCCCCTCTCCCCCTTTCCCGGGGGTCTCGTGTTAAGTAAATTTATGCAAAAAACCCCGCGCGCGTGACGGCGCGGGGGTTGGGCCAGCGCACACGTGCTCACGTGGCGCGCCCCGCCCCGCCCACGTGCACGCCACGAGGGGCTCGGCCAATCAGCGCCCGCCCCGGCGCGGAGCGGCCAATGGGGGGACAGAGGGGGCGGGGCCACGTGGGGCCGGCGAAGGGGCGTGGTTTAGCGCGAAGGGGCGGGGTCTGTGCGCGAAGGGGCGTGGCCTCATCCCCGGGAGGGCCCCAAGACCCCAATTTTTTGGGGGGGGAAGGTGTCCCCCCCAAACCTTCCCCAAGGCTTTGGAGGGAGGGGCGATGTCCCCAAATTTTGGGGAGCCCCCCCCGAGATCCCCCTCAACCCCCCCAAGGTGACACCGAGAGGAATTTTGGGGAACCCCCTCTTTGATTTTGGGGACCCCCCCATGGTTTGGGGACTCCCCCCCCCCCAAATTCAAGGTGGGTCGGGCTCAGGTGTGTCCTCAGTGTTTATTATTTACAATTTGGGGGGACCCCCAAAACCCCTCCCCCTCCCCTCGGGGGGGTCCCCAAACCCCTCAGTGACCCCCGAAAACACCGGAAGGGGGGGGGGGAACCCCCAAAATCGAGGCGGGATCTGCCCAAAATCGGGGGGGAGACCCCCAAAATCAGGGGGGGAACTTCCCAAAATCGAAGGGAGACCCCCCAAAATCAATGTGTGAGACCTCCCAAAATCAGGGGGGAACCCCCCCCAAAATGGGGGTGAAGCCCCTCGAAATCAGTGCCGGCCCCCCCAAAATTGGGGTGGAGACCCCCGAAAACGGGGCTGGATCCACCCAAAATCGGGGGGAGACCCCCAAAATCAGGAGTGGATTTACCCCAAATCGGTGCCAGACCCCCGAAATCAGCGCGAGACCCCCAAAATCGGGGGGGGAACCCCCCAAAATCGAGTAGGATCCACCCAAAATGCTGGTGAAGACCCCCCGAAATCACTGCCAGACCCCCAAAATCAGGGGTGGGCCCCCCCAAATTGAGGTGAGACTCCCCCCAAAATCAGGGTGAGACCCCCAAAACTGGGGTGAAACCCCCCAAAATCAGGGAGGATCTGCCCAAAATGGGGGTGAAGACCCCGAAAATCGGTGTCAGACCCCCAAAATGGGGGTGGAACCCCCCAAAACCCAGGGGGATCCACCCAAAATGAGGATGAAGACCCCGAAAATCAGGGTGAGACCCCCCAAAACCGAGGTGAAAGCCCCCAAAATCGGGGGGGATCTGCCCAAAATGGGAGTGGAACCCCCCCAAAATCACTGCCAGACCCCCCAAATCGAGGTGAAACCCCCCAAAACCAGGGTGAAACCCCCCAAAATCAGGGCTGGATCCACCCAAAATCAGTGTCAGACCCCCAAAATCGGGGTGGATCCACCCAAAATGGGGGTGAAGACCCCAAAAATCAGGGTGAGACCCCTAAAACTGGGGTGAAACCCCCCCAAAACCGCGGAGGATCCACCCAAAATCAGTGTCAGCCCCCCAAAATGGGGGTGGAAACCCCCCCAAAACCTGGGTGAAACCCCCCAAAATCGGTGTCAGACCCCCCAAAACCGAGGTGAAACCCCCCAAAATCGGGGGGGGAATCTGCCCAAAATGGGAGTGGAACCCCCCAAAATCGGGGTGAAAGCCCCCAAAATCAGCACGAGACCCCAAAAATCGGGGTGGAAACCCCCCAAAACCGGGGGGGACCCACCCCAAATCAGCGTCAGCCCCCCAAAATGGGGGTGGAAACCCCCCAAAACCGGGGTGAAACCCCCCAAAACCGGGGGGATCCGCCCCTAAACGGCCTCGGGGGGGGGGGGGGGGTTTCCCCGAAATTTGGGGAGGGTGTTTTTTGGGGGGAGGGGGGTACCGGGGGGAGGGCGGTGGGGGGGTCGCGGCTCAGGGGTCGTCGGGGGGGGTCAGGCACTGCAGCTCCGTGTCCTTCTCGGGGGGCTCGAGCAGCGCGGGGGGGCCGGGCAGGGGCAGGGGGGGGGTCCCGCCCCCTCCGACCCCTCCCCCTGCCCCTCCCCCCCCCCCGGGGAAGGGGCGGCCGCGGGTCTCGGGCAGGAGCAGGAAGGTGAAGAGGGCGAAGCCCCCCAGGATCCCCCCGAAAAGGAGGAACACGAGGGGGCCCATGGCGGCCTGGGGGGGGGAGAGGAGAAAAAAACCCATTAAAATAGCCTAAAACAGCCCCAAAACTCCCCGAGACCCCCCCACATCCCCCCTGAGCCCCCAAGACCCCCATGACCCGAAAAGGAGGAACACGAGGGGGCCCAGGGCGGCCTGGGGGGGGGGGAGCGGAATAAAAAACATGAAAATAGCCTAAAAATCCCCCCAAAAAACTCCCCGAGACCCCCCCAAATCCCCCCTAAAACTCCCCCAAACCTCCCTGAGCCCCCCAAGTCCCCCTGATACCCCCCAAATCCCCCCTGAGACCCCCCAAATCCCCCCTGAGACCCCCCAAATCCCCCCTAAAACACCCTAAACCCCCC
>NW_024104190.1:0-6174 GCF_003945595.2 Pipra filicauda | reverse complement strand
AAACCACGTTCCTACAGTGTTCCACCACCCCCTGCCCTGTCCCCCCCACCGAAACTGTGTCCCCACAATATCCCCCCCTCCCCTGCCGTGCCCCCCACTCTCTGCTGTGTCCCCCACGGCCCCAGTGTGCGCTCTGGACCCCCCCTCACCGTCATAGTTGACGCTCTCCAGCTGCGCCCGCAGCTCCTCCTCCTCCTCCTGGTGCTCCGGGGGGGTCCCCGATGTGCCCTGCGGCTCCGAGGGGGTCTCTGGGGGCTGCCGGGGCTCGGGGGCCGCCTCCAGGAGCTCCCCCAGGAGGGCGCGGGCACAGGCGGGGTGCCCCTCACGACAGGCGAGGTGCAGGGGCGTGTGCCCCCCCCGCTCCCGCACACAGAGCCCCGCACCCGCCGCCCGCAGCCGCCCCACGGCCCCCGCCAGCCCCAGCACCACCGCGATGTGCAGAGCGCTCTGGGGGCAGGGGGGGCACGGGGTGAGCCCAAACACACCCCAAATCCTCCCCAAACACACCCCCGCCAGCCCCAGCACCACCGCGATGTGCAGAGCGCTCTGGGGGCAGGGGGGGCACGGGGTGAACCCAAACACCCCCCCAAACACCCCTCAAAACCACCCCCAAACACCCCCTAAAATCCCCCCAAAGACATCTGAAACACTCCCAAACACCCCCAAAAATGCCCCCAGCCCCCCCTCCCGATGTGCAGAGCACTCTGCGGGCGGGGGGGCAGGGGGTGAGCCCAGGGGGGCCCAAACACCACCCCCCGAGTCCCCCATCGCAGCTCCACAGCCAAACCCACCTGGTGCTGCTGAGACTGGGGGGGCCTAAAACCTCCTGAAACACCCCCTGCGCCCCCTCCCCCAGCTCCCCCCCAAACACACCCCCGGAGAGCCTGGGGGGTCTCAAAGCTCCCCAACTCACCCCCAAACACCCCTTGAGCCCCCCTGCAGCCCCCCCACCTGCCCCAGGTCGTTCTGCAGGTCCAGGTACGGGGAGCGCTCCGTGTGCCGCAGGATGGACTCCAGGAATTCCTCGTGCTCGTGGATCACGGCCAAGTGCAGCGCCCTGGGGGGTAAGAAGGGCTTGGGGGGGGGGGCCCCGACACACCTCGACCCGCGGGGGGGGCCCCCCAAAAGGCAGGGATGGGGGGGACAGGGATTGAGGGAACCCCCGGGGGGGGGCAAAGAGATCCCTGGGGGGGTCGCAGGGCAGGACCCCATGCAGGGCCCCCCTCCAAGGGCCGGGACCCCCAACCCCGGGGCTGGGGGGATTCCCTGTCCCCCCTCTCCCCGCCCCTGCCCAGCACTCACGTGTCGCCGTCCTCGGTGACGAAGCTCAGGACGTGCCGCAGCCAGGCCGAGGGGTCCGCGGGGGGCTCGGGGGGCTCCGGGCCGGGGCTGTCGGGCAGCGGCTGCCCCAGCGGTCCCTCGCCCAGCGAGCCCAGCCCGCTGTCGCACCACTCATCGCCCTCGGGCCGCTTAGCCTCGCCGGGGGCCGGCGGGGCCGCGGGGGCCGCGGCCGCCATCGCCGGGGCCGCCTCAGGCCGCCATCACCGGGGCCGCCTCGGGCCGGGGCCGCCTCAGGCCGCCGCCGCCATCGCGGGCCGGGGAATCCCCGCCGGGACCCGCTTCCGGGGCCGCGCGGGGCACGCCGGGAAACGGGGGCGCGCTCAGCCAATCAGCGCCGCCAGCCCGGGCACGCGCAGCTCTGTCCTCGAAAGCCCCGCCCTGCGCCGCGCGCGCTGCACGCCGGGAGGTGTGGCGGAGAAACCGCGCGGTGCATGCCGGGAGATATGGCGGAGCGGCCGCGCGGTGCACGCCGGGAAGTGTGGCGGAGCGGCCGCGCGGTGCATGCCGGGAAGTGTGGCGGGCCGGCCGCGCGGTGCATGCCGGGAAATATGGCGGTGCGGCCGCGCGGTGCATGCCGGGAAATATGGCGGAGCGACCGCGCGGTGCACGCCGGGAAATATGGCGGAGCTGCCGCGCGGTGCATGCCGGGAGGTGTGGCGGAGCGGCCGCGCGGTGCACGCCGGGAAGTGTGGCGGAGCGGCCGCGCGGTGCACGCCGGGAAGTGTGGCGGAGCGGCCGCGCGGTGCACGCCGGGAGGTGTGGCGGGGCGGCCGCGCGGTGCACGCCGGGACGGCGCATGGCGGACCCGGACGGTACCGGGGGCGGCGGGGCTGGGACGGGACCCCCTTCACCCCCCACTGACCCCCGCTGACACCCCCCTATTGCCCCCGCAGGTCCCGGTGCCTGCGGGGAAGAGGCAGAGCAGGACGAGGAGTCCCCGGTGAGCGGCCGGAGCTCCCCCCCAGTGACCTTTGGCGACCCTTTGGGGACCCCCTCGGTGTCCCTTTGGGTACCCCCCCCGTGACCCTCCCGTTCCCCCGCAGGTCTCCGACCCTGAGCTGGGCGCTTCGGCCGACGCTGACAGTGGGTCTGGGGGTTCCCGGGGGGGTGGTCCGGGGGCTCATCCTTATGGGGCTTTTGGGGACTCTTTGGGGATACTTCTGAAGATCTTGGGGACACTGCGGGGCCCTGGGGGACATTATGGAGCTTTTGGGGGCTCTTTGGATCAAGGGTTGGACTTGATGATCTCAGAAGTCTTTTGCAATTTGGTTGGGTTTATGATTCTGTTCTGTGATTCTATGATTCATGGGGCTTTTGAGAGCTTTAAGAGACCTTTGGAAACAGTCGTGGGGTCCTTGGGGACCCTAACCTATAGGGTTTTTGGGAACCCTTTGGAGGCGTTTATGGGGCTTTTGGGGACCCTTTGGGGGCAGTTTTGGGGCCTTTGGGGACCCTTTGGGGACATTTATGGGGCCCTTGGGGATCCTGTGGTGGATTTGGGACACTGAGTGGTGCTGGGCATCCAGAGTGGGACCTTTGGGGACACTTGAAGGGGCCTTTGTGGACCCCCTGGTGTCCCCCCGGCAGTGGAGCTGCTCCGGACCCTCCTGTCCCGGACCCTCGGGCTCGGGGGGGACAAACCCGAGCGGGTGCTGGACGAGCTGTCCCTGGACGGAGTGAGCCGGTTCCTGCGGAGCGAGCGGTGTACGGGACACCGGGAGGGGGGGGCACTGGGAACGGGGGGCACTGGGAACGGGGGGCACTGGGAACGGGGACGCTGGGAACGGGGGGCACTGGGAACGGGGGACACTGGGAACGGGGGGCACTGGGAACGGGGGGCACTGGGAACGGGGACGCTGGGAATCGATGGGGGCACTGGGAGGGAAGTGGGGGAGGAGCTGGGTGGACACACACTGGGAAACCAGGGGGGAACCAGCCTTGGGGGCGGTTTTGAGGGGTTATTGGGGGGTAGATTTGGGGGCTGACAATGGGGGAAGGAGGGGGCAGTTTTGAGGGGTTATTAGGGGTGGATTTGGGGGCTGACAATGGGGGAAGGAGGGGGCAGTTTTGAGGGGTTATTAGGGGTGGATTTGGGGGCTGACAATGGGGGAGGGAGGGGGCAGTTTTGAGGGGTTATTAGGGGTGGATTTGGGGGCTGACAGTGGGGTGAAGGAGGGGGCAGTTTTGGGATGCCCCCTCACCCCCCATATCTCGTTCCCCCAGGTAAGAACATTGTCTGCATGGTGGGCGCCGGGATCTCCACCTGTGAGTGTGGTTTGGGGGGCTGGGGGGCACTGGGGGATGAGTGGGACATGGGGGGGGTCCTGACCCCCCCGTGCTCCACCCCCAGCCGCCGGGATCCCCGATTTCCGCTCCCCCGGCACGGGGCTCTACGCCAACCTGCAGAGCTACGACCTGCCCTATCCCGAGGCCATCTTTGAGATCAGTTTCTTCAAAGTACGCCCCCTCCCCAATTTCAGGGGGGCTCCGACCCTTCTGGGGTGCTGAGACATCCCTCCACGCCCCCTGAGACCCCCTTTCCCCCCACAGCAAAACCCCGAGCCCTTCTTCGCCCTCGCACGTGAGCTCTACCCAGGGCAGTTCAAGGTGAGTCCACCCCCCCAACCCTCATTCCTGCCCCCCCCCAAACTCCTGGGGGGGGCTACCCCTCAAAAACACCTCGGGGGGAGTTCAAGTGACCCCCAGATCTCGCCCCCCAGCCCACGGTGTGTCACTACTTCATGCGGCTGCTGCAGGACAAGGGGCTGCTGCTGCGCTGCTACACCCAGGTGGGACCCCCACTTGAAGGGGGGAGGGGGCTGGGCAAGGTTTGGGAGACCAGGGGGGTTTTGGGGTCCCCCTGACCCCCTGCCCCCCTCAGAACATCGACACCCTGGAGAGGGTGGCAGGGCTGGACCCGGAGCGGCTGGTGGAGGCTCACGGCACCTTCTTCACCTCCCACTGCCTGCGCCCCTCGTGCCGCCAGCCCTACAGCCTGAGCTGGATGAAGGGTATGGGGGGGCTCTGGGGACCCCCTGGAACCCCCCCAAACACTCAGGACCCCCAGGGCACCCCCAGAGACCCTCGTTTGGGCACTGGGATGGGGTCAGGGGGGTCCCGTCCCCTGCACTTACGGGGTCCTAACAGGAGGCTGTTCTCCCCCAGTGCCCTCCCCATGCCCCCCAGTCTCTCTGGCCCCCCCCCCAATTCCCTGTGTGTCCCCCCTACATCCCTCCCACTGAGTTTCCCACTCCCCCTCCTTTCCAGAGCGGATTTTCTCCTCTCTCGTTCCCAAATGTGAGAAGTGCCAGGGCCTGGTGAAACCCGGTGAGCTTGGGGGGTCTGGAGGAGCTTAGGGGGGATTGAGGGGACACCTAAGCCCCCTCCAGCCCCTCCACTCACCTCTGACCCCCCCAGACATTGTGTTTTTCGGGGAGAGCCTCCCCTCACGCTTCTTCACCCTCCTGCAGTCGGTGAGTGGGGTGGGGGGGCCCTGAACCCACCCTGAATTCAGGGGAGGGGGCAGAGGGGACCCCACAGTGACATCCCCTTGTCCCCCCAGGACTTCCAGAAAGTTGACCTGCTCATCATCATGGGCACCTCGCTGCAGGTGCAGCCCTTCGCCTCACTCGTCAGCAGGTGGGACCGCCCCAGCACCCCCGGGACCACCCCCCAATTCCTGTGACCCCCTCGTGACTGTCCCCTCCCGTCACCCCCCAGGGTCCCCGTCAGCACCCCCAGACTCCTGATCAACAAGGAGAAGACGGGACAGGTGAGGGGCAGGGGACGGGGGGGGCGTGTGGGGCAATGTGGGGTTCAGGGGTGCTGGGGAGGGGGAAGAAGCACCTGCCCCCCCCTTGTCACCCCTTTTGCTCCCCCCAGAGTGACCCCCTGATGTCCCTGATGGGCTTTGGCTGCGGGATGGACTTCGATTCGGAGAAGGCCTACAGGTAAGGGGGGTGGAGGGTTCGGGGGGCATCCTGGACCTCCCCAAACAGTTTTAGGGACTCCCCCGCTGGTTTTAGGATCCTCCAAGGTGGCTTTGGGATCCCCCAAGGTAGATTTGAGGTGTTCCTTTCCCCCACTGAGGTTTGAGACACCCCAAGGTGTTTTTGGGGTACCTCATGGTTGTTTCCTCAGGAACTTTTGGCCCCCTCCAGAATGGTTTTGGTAACCCTTCCAGATGGATCTGGGGTCTCTTGAGATGATTTGAGGACCCCCCCCACGAATTTGGGGACCCCTAAGGTGGCTTTGAAGATGCTCAAGGTGGTTTTGGAACCACAAGGTGCTTTTGGTCCCCCTCCAGTGTGGCTTTGGGGACCCTCTCAGGTGTTTTGGGGCCCCCTGCCAGGTGGTTCTGGAGCCTCCAGGGTGGTTTTAGGGAGCCCCCCCCGTGCTTCTAGGTCCCCAAAGCAATTTGACACCCCCCTGAAAGTGTTTTAGGACCCTCCTGTGGTGTTTTAGGCCCCCCCAGGCTGGTTTTGGGGTTTCCAAAGTGGTTTTGGAAACCCCAAAGCAGTTTGGGGCCTCCTCCCCAAAGTGATATCAGGCCCCCCAGGTGTTTTAGGGACCTCCCCAACTGATTTTGGGGTCTCTCTGCTCTCTTTCAGGGATGTGGCCTGGCTGGGGGACTGTGACAGCGGGTGCCTGGCTCTGGCCGAGCTGCTGGGCTGGAAGGTATCACCCCGACCCCCAAATCTGGGGGGTTCTCCTGAGCCCTGCACCCCCAAACCCTGCTGGGACCCCCCCAAACCAAAGCACTGTCCCCTGGCAGGAGGAGCTGGAGGAGCTGGTGAGGAGGGAACACGCCGCCATCGACGCCGGGGGGGGCGA
>NW_024104189.1:0-6219 GCF_003945595.2 Pipra filicauda | reverse complement strand
TCATAACGGTGCAGACCTCATCATCCCATTGACATCATAAAGTCCAGACAAGTCATAATGGTGCAGGCCTCCTCATGGCACTGACCTCATAAAGCCCAGACATGTCAGAATGGTGCAGGCCTCATCACCACACTGACCTCATAAAGCCCAGACATGTCATAATGGTGCAGGCCTCATCATCACACTGACCTCATAAAGCCCAGACATGTCATAATGGTGCAGGCCTCATCATCACATTGACCTCGTAAAGCCCAGACATGTCATAACGGTGCAGGTCTCCTCATGGCACTGACCTCATAAAGCCCAGACATGTCATAATGGTGCAGGACTCATCATCACACCGACCTCATAAAGCCCAGACACCTCATAATGGTGCAGGACTCATCATGGCACTGACCTCATGAAGCCCAGACATGTCATAATGGTGCAGGTCTCATCATCACACTGACCTCATAAAGCCCAGACACCTCATAATGGTGCAGGACTAATCATCACACTGATGTCATAAAGCCCAGACATGTCATAATGGTGCAGGCCTCATCATCACACTGAGCTCATAAAGCACTGACACCTCATAATGGTGCAGGCCTCATAATCACAGTGACATAATAAAGCAAAGACATGTCATAATGGTGCAGGCCTCATCATCACACTGTCCTCATAAAGCTCAGATATGTCATAATGGTTCAGGCCTCATCACCACACTGATTTGATAAAGCCCATACATGTCATAAAGCTGCAGGTCTCGTCATGGCACCGACCTCATATAGCCCAGACACGTCATAATGGTGCAGACCTCATCATCACAGTGACCTCATAAAGCCCAGACACCTCATAATGGTACAGTACTCTTCATCACAGTGACCTCATAAAACCCAGACATGTCATAATGGTGCAGAGCTAGTCATCACATTGACACCATAAAACCCTGACATGTCATAATGGTGCAGGAATCATCACCACACTGATCTGATCAATCCCAGACATGTCACAATGCTGCAGGCCTCGTCATCACACGGACCACACAAAGCCCAGACATGTCATAATGGTTCAGACCTCATCATGGCACTGACCTCATAAAGCCCAGACATGTCATAATGGTGGAGGCCTCATCACCATACTGATATGATAAAGCCAAGACATGTCATAATGGTGCAGGCCTCGTCATGGCGCCGACATCATATAGTCAGACACGTCATAATGGTGCAGGCCTCATCATCAAAGTGACCTCATAAAGTCGAGACAACTCATAATGGCACAGTACTCTTCATCACAGTGACCACATAAAACCCAGACATGTCATAATGGTGCAGGTCTCATCGTCACATTGACATCATAAATCCCAGACATGTCATAATGGTGCAGGCCTCATCATCATAGTGACCTGATAAAGCCCAGACATGTCATAATGCTGCAGGCCTCCTCATGGCACTGACCTCATAAAGCCCAGACTCCTCATAATGGTGCAGGACTCATCATCACACTGACCTCTTAATGCCCAGACACCTCATAATGGTGCAGGCGTCATCATGGCACTGACCTCATAAAGCCCAGACATGTCATAATGGTGCAGGTCTCGTCATCACACAGACCTCATAAAGCCCAGACACGTCATAATGGTGCAGGCCTCATCATCACACTGACCTCATAAAGCCCAGACATGTCATAATGGTGCAGGCCTCATCATCATACTGACCTCATAGAGCCCAGACATATCATAATGGTGCAGGCCTCATCACCACACTGACGTCATAAATCCCAGACACGCCATAATGGTGCAGGCCTCATCATCACAGTGACATAATAAAGCGCAGACATGTCATAATGGTGCAGGCCTCATCACCACACTGATTTGATAAAGCCCAGACATGTCATAATGGTGTAGACCTCATCATCACACTGAACTCATAAAGCCCAGACATGTCAATATGGTGCATGCCTCATCATGGAACTGACCTCATAAAGTCCAGGCGTGTTATAATGGTGCAGACCTCATCATCACACTGAACTCATAAAGCCCAGACATATCATAATGGTGGAGGCCCCATCATGGCACTGATCTCATAAAGTCCAGACGTGTTATAATGGTGCAGGCGTCATCATGGCAGTGACCTCATTGAGCCCAGACATGTCATAATGGTGCAGACCTCCTCATGCCACTGACCTCATAAAGCCCAGCCATGTCATAATGGTGTAGGCCTCATCATGGCACCGACCTCATATAGCCAGAAACGTCATAATGGTGCAGGCCTAATCATCAAAGTGACCTCATAAAGTCGAGACACCTCATAATGGCACAGTACTCTTCATCACAGTGACCACATAAAGCCCCGCCATGTCATAATGGTGCAGGTCTCATCGTCACATTGACATCATAAATCCCAGACATGTCATAATATTGCAGGCCTCATCATCACAGTGACCTGATAAAGCCCAGACATGTCATAATGGTGCAGGTCTCCTCATGGCACTGACCTCATAAAGCCCAGACATGTCATATTATTGGAGGCCTCATCGTGGCAGTGACCTCATAAAGCTGAGACATTTCATAATGGTGCAGGCGTCATCATGGCACTGACCTCATAAAGCCCAGACACCTCATAATGGTGCAGGACTCATCATCACACTGACCTCAAAATGCCCAGACACCTCATAATGGTGCAGGCGTCATCATGGCACTGACCTCATAAAGCCGAGACATGTCATAATGGTGCAGGCCTCATCATCACACTGACCTCATAAAGCCCAGACACCTCATAATGGTGCAGGACTCATCATCACACTGATGTCATAAAGCCCAGACATGTTATAATGGTGCAGGACTCATCATCACACTGACATAATAAGGCCCTGGCACCTCATAATGGTGCAGGTCTCATAATCACAGTGACATAATAAAGCCCAGATATGTCATAATAATGCAGGCCTCATCATCACACTGACCTCATAAAGCCCAGACATGACATAATGGTTCAGGTATCATCACCACACTGATCTGATAAAGCCCAGACATGTCTTAATGGTACAGGTCTCCTGATCACACTGACCTCATAAAGCCCAGATATGTTATAATGGTGCAGGCCTCGTCATGGCACTGACCTCATATATCCCATACACGTCATAATGGTGCAGGCCTCATCATCTCAGTGACCTCATAAAGCGCAGACATGTCATAATGGTGCAGGTCTCCTCATGGCACTGACGTCGTAAAGCCCAGACATGTCATAATGGTACAGGCCTCATCATCACAGTGACCTCATAAAACCCAGACATGTCATAATGGTGCAGGCCTCCTCATGGCACTGTCCTCATAAAGCCCAGACTCCTCATAATGGTGCAGGCCTCATCATCAGAGTGACCTGATAAAGCCCAGACACGTCACTATGGTGCAGGCATCATCATGTCATTGACCTCATAAAGCCCAACCACGTCATAATGGTGCAGGCCTCTTCATGGCACTGACCTCATAAAGCCGGGACATGTCATAATGGTGCAGGTCTCACCATCAGAGTGACCTCATAAAGTCCTGACACCTCATAATGGTGCAGGACTCATCATCACAGTGACCTCATAATTCTCAGTCACCTCATAATGGTGCAGGCCTCATCATCACAGTGACCTCGTAAAGCCAAGACATGTCATAATGGTGCAGGTCTCATCATCACAGTGACCTCATAAAGCCCAGACACCTCATAATGGTGCAGGCCCCATCATGGAACTGACCTCATAAAGCCCAGATATGTCATAATGCTGCAGGTGTCATCATCACAGTGACATAATGAAGCGCAGACATGTCATAATGGTGCAGGTCTCATCATCACAGTGACCTCTTAAAGCCCTGACACCTCATAATGGTGCAGACCTCATAATCACAGTGACGTAATGAAGCCCAGACATGTCATAAAGGTGCAGGCCTCATCATCACACTGACCTCAAAAAGCGCAGACATGTCATAATGGTGCAGCCCTCATCACCACACTGATTTGATAAAGCCCAGACACGTCATAATGATGCAGGCTTCATCATCACAGTGACCTCATAAAGCCCAGACATGTCATAATCGTGCAGGCCTCATCATCACAGTGACCTCATAAAGCCCAGACACGTCATAATGGTGGAAGTCTCTTCATCATCATCATCATCATCATGGCTAGGCTTCGCGAACGAAGATTTGGGAAGGCTCTATCCACATTTGCTGCAGGCACTCTGGTGGCTTATGAGGCCAATACGTGACAGACAAATCCGATTGCAAAAGGCACAGCAGAAAGACTCCTTAGATGGTGTATTCTGCAATACACGGTTCTTTCTGCGTTGCCTTTTTTTCCTCGAGGGTGATCCTGCGTGTGTTCTCAAAGGAGACAGCTGCGTTATAGATGGTGTGGCTCCAGGCCTCCCGATTTGAGGCCAGAGTAGACCAGTTATGGTGATCAATATGGCCAAGGCTGAGATGTTGTTTCAGGGAGTCCTTGTATCTTTTCTTCGGGGCTCCTCTCATGCGGCAGCCAGTGGCAAGTTCACCGTAAAGCAAGATCTTAGGGAGGCGGTGGTCCTTCATCCTGGAGACATGACCTGCCCAACGCAGCTGTGTTCTCATCAGCATGGCCTCGATACTTGTGATAGCTGCTTGCTCTAGAACAGATGTATTGGTCACATCATCTGACCAGTGGATGTTTAGAATTGTACGGAGGCAGCGTTGATGGAAGCGTTCTAAGAGACGCAGGTGGTGGCGGTAGATGACCCATGATTCAGATCCATATAAGAGAGTAGACAACACTATGGCTTTGTAAACACTGATCTTGGTGCTTTTCTTCAAGTGTTTATTACGCCATACTCTTTTATGGAGTTTTCCAAAAGCACTATATGCCTTTGCTAATCTGTTGTCTATCTCTCCGTCAATCTTACCACCTGAGGAGATGAGGCTACCGAGGTAATTAAACTGTTGGACTGATTTGAGCTCTGATTGACCAATGGTGATGTGGGGATGATGGGGGACATCCTGAGGTGCAGGTTGATGGAGGACCTCTGTCTTCTTTAAGCTGACCTCCAGACCAAAGAGCTCAGCAGCGTCTGCAAAGCAGGATGTTAAACGCTGCAGAGCTGCTTCTGTGTGGGCAACAAGGGCAGCGTCATCAGCATAAAGCAGCTCCCGGACAAGATGGTTTAAGGTCTTAGTGTGGGCCTTCAGTCGCCTTAGATTGAATAGACTTCCATCAGTACGGTATCGAATGTAGATACCGTCCTGATCATTGAGGGCTGCTGTGGCCCTTTGGAGCATCATGCTAAAGAAGACGGTGAATAGGGTAGGAGCGAGAACGCAGCCTTGTTTCACACCATTCTTAATTAAAAAGGGCTCAGAAAGTGCATTGCCATATCTGACTTGGCCATGCTGATCCTCATGGAGTGAGATAATCATTTTGAGGAATTTAGGGGGACAACCTAAACGTTCCAAAATCTGCCACAGACCTTTTCTGCTCACGGTGTCAAAAGCCTTGGTGAGGTCGACAAAGGTTACATAGAGACCTTTGTTCTGTTCCCTACACTTCTCTTGCAGTTGTCTGAGGACAAATACCATGTCTGTGGTGCTCCTGTTGGCTCTGAAACCACACTGACTTTCAGGAAGGATTCCTTCTGCTATAGTGGGTATTAGTCTGTTCAAGAGTATTCTTACCAGGATTTTGCCAGCAATGGAGAGCAGAGCAGTTTGAGCAGTCAGATTTAATTCCTTTCTTTTTATACAAGGTGATGATGACTGCATCACGAAGGTCAGATGGGAGTTCGCCAAGTTCCCAACAGCGCACCACGAACTCATGAAATTTGGTGTGGAGTGCAAGGCCCCCATGTTTCCAGATTTCAGGTGGAATTCCATCAATCCCAGCTGCCTTGCCGATTTTCACCTGCTGTATGGCCTTGAGGGTTTCTCCTAAAGTGGGGGCAGTATCCAATTCATACTTTACTGGTTGTTGTGTGATGGACTGAATTGCTGAGTCTTGAACTACACTGTTGGTACTGAAAAGAGTCTGAAAGTGTTCAGACCATCGATTCAAAATGGAGGTTTTATCTGTCAGAAGCGTTTGCCCATCAGCGCTGAGTAGAGGGCTTTGTACCTGGTATGTAGGCCCGTATGCTGTTTTCAAGGCCTCATAGAATCCTTTGTGATCACCCGTATCTGCGCATAATTGAGTTTTTTCAGCTAGATCGATCCACCACTTGTTCTGGATG
>NW_024104188.1:0-6250 GCF_003945595.2 Pipra filicauda | reverse complement strand
CAAGATGTGCCCAGGCTGCCCCAGCAACTGCAGCAGAAGTGAAAGGATCCAGAGATTTTTCCTGGTGGAAAGAGCTGCTGTTCCCTTTTTTCAGTTCTGAACTGCAATGGCCTGTCTAACCTTTTGAAAAATTGCATCCAAATGAAGATTGCTGCCAAACAAAAGGTGCCACCACAGAAAGATCTTTGATGCCCAAGAAGTGCGCTGTCTGCCCCAACAACTGCACCTCAAAGCCAAAGCTTCCAGACCGTTTTTCCTGGTGGAAAGAGCTGCTGTTCCCTTTTTTCAACCCTGCGCTACATTACCCAGTCCCACCTTTTGAAAAATAGAATCCAAATGAAGATTCCTGCCAGACAAAAGGTGCCACCACAGAATACTCTTCCTGCCCAAGAAGTGTCCAGCCTGCACCAACTATACCTGAAGCCAAAGGTTCCAGACTGTTTTTCCTGGTGGAAAGAGCTGCTGTTCCCTTTTTTCAGCCCTGCGCTGCAATGGCCGTTCCCACCTTTTGAAAAATTGAAAGCAAATGAAGATTCCTGCCAGACAAAAGGTGCCACCACAGAAATATCTTTGCTGCCCAAGAAGTGCCCAGGCTGCCCCACCAACTGCAGCAGAAGTGAAAGGATCCAGAGATTTTTCCTTAGGGAAAGAGCTGCTGTTGCCTTTTTTCAGCCATCCTGCAATGGCCTGTCCCACCTTTTGAAAACTGAATGTAAATGAAGATTCCTGCCAGACAAAAGGTGCCACCACAGAAAAGTCTTGCTGCCCAAGAAGTGCCCAGGGTCCCCCAACAACTGCAGCTCAAAGCCAAAACTTCCATACTTTTTTTCCTGGTGGAAAGAGCTGCTGTTCCCTTTTTTCAGCCCTGCACTGCAATGGCCTGTCCCACCTCCTGGAAAATTGAATCCAAATGAAGATTCCTGCCAGACAAAAGGTGCCACCACAGAAAACTCTTGCTGCCCATGAAGTGCCCAGCCTGCACCAACTACACCCGAAGCCAAAGCTTCCATAGATTTTTCCTGGTGGAAAGAGCTGCTGTTCCCTTTTTTCAGCCCTGTCCTGCAATGGCCTGTCCCACCTTTTGAAAAATTGCATGCAAATGAAGATTGCTGCCAAACAAAAGGTGCCACCACAGAAAGATCTTTGCTGCCCAAGAAGTGCCCAGTCTGCCCCAACAACTGCACCTCAAAGCCAAAGCTTCCAGACTGTTTTTCCTGTTGGAAAGAGCTGCTGTTCCCTTTTTTCTGCCCTGCGCTGCAATGGCCTGTCCCACCTTTAAAAAAATTGAATGCAAATGAAGATTGCTGCCAGACAAAAAGTGCCACCACAGAAAGATCTTTGCTACCCAAGACGTGCCCAGGCTGCCCCAACAACTGCAGCAGAAGTGAAAGGATCCAGAGATTTTTCCTGGTGGAAAGAGCTGCTGTTCCCTTTTTTCAGTCCTGCGCTGCAATGGCCTGTCCCACCTCCTGGAAAATCTAATGCAAATGAAGATTCCTTCCAGACAAAAGGTGCCACCACAGAAAGATCTTTGCTGCCTAAGAAGTGCCCAGCCTGCACCAACTACACCTGAAGCCAAAGCTTCCAGACTGTTTTTCCTGTTGGAAAGAGCTGCTGTTCCCTTTTTTCAGCCCTGTGCTGCAATGGCCGGTCCCACCTCCTGAAAAATAGAATCGAAATAAAGATTGCTGCCAGGCAAAAGGTGCCACCACAGAAAGATCTTTGCTGCCCAAGAAGTGCCCAGGCTGCCCCAACAACTGCACCTCAAAGCCAAAGGTTCCAGACTTTTTTTCCTAATGGAAAGAGCTGCTGTTCCCTTTTTTCAACCCTGCTCTGCAATGGCCTATCCCACCTCCTGGAAAATTTACTCCAAATGAAGATTCCTACCAAGCAAAGGGTGCCACCACAGAAAGATCTTTACTGCCCAAGAAGTGCCAAGGCTGCCTCAAAAACTACACTTGAAGCCAAAGGTTCCCGACTTTTTTTCCTTAGGGAAAGAGCTGCTGTTCCTTTTTTTCAGCCCTGCGCTGCAATGGCTTGTCCCACCTCCTGGAAAATCTAATGCAAATGAAGATTCCTGCCAGACAGAAGGTGCCACCACAGAAAACTCTTGCTGTCCAAGAAGTGCCCAGCCTACACCACCTACACCTGAAGCCAAAGCTTCCAGACTGTTTTTCCTGGTGGAAAGAGCTGCTGTTCCCTTTTTTCAACCCTGCGCTGCAATGGCCTGTCCCACCTCCTGAAAAATTTACTCCAAATGAAGATTCTTGCCAGACAAAAGGTGCCACCACAGAAAGGTCTTGCTGCCCAAGAAGTGCCCCGCTGGCCCCACCAAACTGCACATGAAGCCAAAGGATCCACACTTTTTTTCCTGGTGGAAAGAACTGCTGTTCCTTTTTTTCAGCTCTGATCTGCAATGGCCTGTCCCACCTCCTGAAAAATTTACTCCAAATGAAGATTCTTGCCAGACAAAAGGTACCACCACAGAAAGGTCTTGCTGCCCAAGAAGTGCCCAGGCTGCCCCACCAACTGCACATGAAGCCAAAGGATCCACACTTTTTTTCCTGGTGGAAAGAGCTGCTGTTCCTTTTTTTCAGCCCTGCGCTGCAATGGCCGGTCCCACCGCCTGGAAAATTGAATGCAAATGAAGATTCTTGCCTGACAAAAGGTGCCGCCACAGACAACTTGCTGTCCAAGAAGAACTGCCCCTGTGCACCAGTACCACTGAAGCCAAAGCTTCCAGACGTTTTTCCTTAGGGAAAAGAGCCTTGCTGTTCCCTTTTTCAGCCCTGCTATTGCAACGGGCCTGTCCCACCTCTGAAAAACTGGAATGCCAAATGAAGCTTGGCTGCCAGACAAAACGTAGCACCACAGAAAGTTCTTGCTGCCCAAGATGTGCCCAGGCTGCACCAACTGCACCTCAAAGCCAAAGCTTCCAGACTTTTTTTCCTTAGATATAGAGCTGCTGTTCCCTTTTTCAGCCCTGCGCTGCAATGGCCTGTCCTACCTTTTGAAAAATTAAATCCCACAGAAGATTCCTGCCAGACAAAAGGTGCCACCACAGAAAACTCTTCCTTCCCAGAGTGCGCTGGTCTGCCCAACAATGCACCTCAAAGCCAAAGCTTCCAGACTTTTTTTCCTGGTGGAAAGAGCTGCCGTTCCTTTTTTTCAGCCCTGCGCTGCAATGGCTTGTCCCACCTCCTGGAAAATTTACTCCAAATGAAGATTCCTGCCAGACAAAAGGTGCTACCACAGAAAACTCTTGCTGTCCAAGAAGTGCCCAGCCTACACCAACTACACCTGAAGCCAAAGCTTCCAGACTGTTTTTCCTGGTGGAAAGAGCTGCTGTTCCCTTTTTTCAGCCCTGCGCTGCAATGGTCTGTCCCACCTCCTGGTAATTTGAATCCAAATGAAGATTCCTGCCAGACAAAAGGTTCCACCACAGAAAACTCTTCCTGCCCAAGAAGTGCCCAGGCTGCCCCACCAACTGCAGCAGAAGTGAAAGGATCCAGAGATTTTTCCTTAGGGAACCAGCTGCTTTCCCTTTTTCAGCCCCTGCCACTACATTACCCCGTCCCACCTTTTAAAAAAACTTGCATGCAATGAAAGATTCCTGCCCGACAAAGGTTGCCACCACAGAAAACTCTTCCTGCCAAGACGTGCCAGCTTGCACCCAAGTACACCTGAGCCAAGCTTTCAGACTTTTTTTCCTTAGTGGAAAGAGCTGCTGTTGGTTTTTTAACCCGCTCTGCAATGTCTGTCGCAGCTCCTGGCAAATTGAAGCCCAATGAAGATTGCTGCCAGACAAAACGTACCACCACAGAACCTCTCCTGCCAAGAAGTGCCCAGGCTGCCCCACCAACAGCAGCAGAAGTGAAATGATCCAGCGCTTTTTTTCCTGGTGGAAAGAGCTGCTGTTCCCTTTTTTCTGCCCTGCGCTGCAATGGCCTGTCCCACCTCCTGGAAAATTGAATCCAAATGAAGATTACTGCCAGATAAAAGGTGCCACCACAGAAAGGTCTTGCTACCCAAAAAGTGCCAAGGGTGCCACAACAACTGCACCTCAAAGCCAAAGCTTCCAGACTGTTTTTCCTGGTGGAAAGAGCTGCTGTTCCCTTTTTTCAGCCCTGCACTGCAATGGCTGTCCCACCTCCTGGAAAATTGAATCCAAATGAAGATTCCTGCCAGACAAAAGGTGCCACCACAGAAAACTCTTGCTGCCCATGAAGTGCCCAGCCTGCACCAACTACACCCGAAGCCAAAGCTTCCATAGATTTTTCCTGGTGGAAAGAGCTGCTGTTCCCTTTTTTCAGCCCTGTCCTGCAATGGCCTGTCCCACCTTTTGAAAAATTGCATGCAAATGAAGATTGCTGCCAAACAAAAGGTGCCACCACAGAAAGATCTTTGCTGCCCAAGAAGTGCCCAGTCTGCCCCAACAACTGCACCTCAAAGCCAAAGCTTCCAGACTGTTTTTCCTGGTGGAAAGAGCTGCTGTTCCCTTTTTTCAGCCCTGCGCTACATTACCCAGTCCCACCTCCTGAAAAATAGAATCCAAATGAAGATTCTTGACAGACAAAAGGTGCCACCACAGAAAACTCTTCCTGCCCAAGAAGTGCCCAGGCTGCCCCAACAACTGCACCTCAAAGCGAAAGCTTCCAGACTGTTTTTCCTGGTGGAAATAGTTGTTGTTCCCTTTTTTCTGCCCTGCGCTGCAATGGCCTGTCCCACCTTTAAAAAAATTGAATGCAAATGAAGATTGCTGCCAGACAAAAAGTGCCACCACAGAAAGATCTTTGCTACCCAAGACGTGCCCAGGCTGCCCCAACAACTGCAGCAGAAGTGAAAGGATCCAGAGATTTTTCCTGGTGGAAAGAGCTGCTGTTCCCTTTTTTCAGTCCTGCGCTGCAATGGCCTGTCCCACCTCCTGGAAAATCTAATGCAAATGAAGATTCCTTCCAGACAAAAGGTGCCACCACAGAAAGATCTTTGCTGCCTAAGAAGTGCCCAGCCTGCACCAACTACACCTGAAGCCAAAGCTTCCAGACTGTTTTTCCTGTTGGAAAGAGCTGCTGTTCCCTTTTTTCAGCCCTGTGCTGCAATGGCCGGTCCCACCTCCTGAAAAATAGAATCGAAATAAAGATTGCTGCCAGGCAAAAGGTGCCACCACAGAAAGATCTTTGCTGCCCAAGAAGTGCCCAGGCTGCCCCAACAACTGCACCTCAAAGCCAAAGGTTCCAGACTTTTTTTCCTAATGGAAAGAGCTGCTGTTCCCTTTTTTCAACCCTGCGCTGCAATGGCCTATCCCACCTCCTGGAAAATTTACTCCAAATGAAGATTCCTACCAAGCAAAGGGTGCCACCACAGAAAGATCTTTACTGCCCAAGAAGTGCCAAGGCTGCCTCAAAAACTACACTTGAAGCCAAAGGTTCCCGACTTTTTTTCCTTAGGGAAAGAGCTGCTGTTCCTTTTTTTCAGCCCTGCGCTGCAATGGCTTGTCCCACCTCCTGGAAAATCTAATGCAAATGAAGATTCCTGCCAGACAGAAGGTGCCACCACAGAAAACTCTTGCTGTCCAAGAAGTGCCCAGCCTACACCACCTACACCTGAAGCCAAAGCTTCCAGACTGTTTTTCCTGGTGGAAAGAGCTGCTGTTCCCTTTTTTCAACCCTGCGCTGCAATGGCCTGTCCCACCTCCTGAAAAATTTACTCCAAATGAAGATTCTTGCCAGACAAAAGGTGCCACCACAGAAAGGTCTTGCTGCCCAAGAAGTGCCCAGGCTGCCCCACCAACTGCACATGAAGCCAAAGGATCCACACTTTTTTTCCTGGTGGAAAGAGCTGCTGTTCCTTTTTTTCAGCCCTGCGCTGCAATGGCCGGTCCCACCGCCTGGAAAATTGAATGCAAATGAAGATTCTTGCCTGACAAAAGGTGCCACCACAGAAAACTCTTGCTGCCTAAGAAGTGCCCAGCCTGCACCAACTACACCTGAAGCCAAAGCTTCCAGACAGCTTTTCCTTGTGGAAAGAGCTGCTGTTCCCTTTTTTCAGTTCTGAACTGCAATGGCCTGTCCCACCTCTTGAAAAATTGAATGCAAATGAAGATTCCTGCCAGACAAAAAGTACCACCACAGAAAACTCTTCCTTCCCAAGATGTGCCCAGGCTGCACCAAGTACACCTGAAGCCAAAGCTTCCAGACTGTTTTTCCTTAGGGAAAGAGCTGCTGTTCCCTTTTTTCAGCCCTGCTCTGCA
>NW_024104187.1:0-6251 GCF_003945595.2 Pipra filicauda | reverse complement strand
GGAATGTCACAGTCCGTGGGTGTCACAGTCCCTGGAATGTCACAGCCCGTGGAATGTCACAGTCCCTGGAATGTCACAGTCCGTGGAATGTCACAGTCCCTGGAATGTCACAGTCCATGGAATATCACAGTCCGTGGGTGTCACAGTCCCAGGAATGTCACAGTCCCTGGAATGTCACAGAACCTGGAATTTCACAGTCCTGGAATGTCACAGTCCATGGAATGTCACAGTCCGTGGAATGTCAGAGTCCGTGGGCGTCACAGTCCATGGAATATCACAGTCCCGGGAATGTCACAGTTCCTGGAATGTCACAGTCCTTGGAATGTCACAGTCCCTGGAATGTCACAGTCCCTGGAATGTCACAGTCCCTGGAATGTTAAAGTCCATGGAATGTCACAGTCCCGGGAATGTCACAGTCCCTGGAATGTCACAGTCCCTGGAATGTCACAGTCCTGGAATGTCACAGTCCCTGGAATGTCTCAGTCCCTGGAATGTCACAGTCCGTGGAATGTCACAGTCCCTGGAATGTCACAGTTCCTGGAATGTCACAGTCCCTGGAATGTCACAGTCCGTGGAATGTCACAGTCCGTGGAATGTCACAGTCTCTGGAATGTCACAGTCCGTGGAATGTCACAGTCCGTGGAATGTCACAGTTCCTGGAATGTCACAGTCCCTGGAATGTCACAGTCCGTGCAATGTCACAGTCGCTGGAATGTCACAGTCCGTGGAATGTCACACTCCGTGGAATGTCACAGTCCCTGGAATGTCACAGTCTGTGGGTATCAGTGTCCCTGGAATGTCACAGTCCTGGAATGTCACAGTCCCGGGAATGTCACAGTCCCTGGAATGTCACAGTCCGTGGAATGTCACAGTCCGTGGAATGTCACAGTCTCTGGAATGTCACAGTTCGTGGAATGTCACAGTCCGTGGAATGTCACAGTTCCTGGAATGTCACAGTCCGTGGAATGTCACAGTCCGTGGGTGTCACAGTCCATGGAATGTCACAGTCCATGGAATATCACAGTATCTGGAATGTCACAGTCCATGGAATGTCACAGTCCGTGGAATGTCACAGTCCGTGGAATGTCACAGCCCGTGGGTGTCACAGTGCTTGGAATGTCACAGTCCCTGGAATGTCACAGTCCGTGGAATGTCACAGTCCCAAGAATGCCACAGTCCGTGGAATGTCACAGTCCCTGGAATGTCACAGTCCGTGGAATGTCACAGTCCCTGGAATGTCACAGTCCCTGGAATATCACAGTCCCTGGAATGTCACAGTCCCTGGAATGTCAAAGTCCATGGAATGTCACAGTCCCAAGAATGTCACAGTCCCTGCGATGTCACAATCCGTGGGTTTCAAAATACTTGGAATGTCACAGTCCCTGGAATGTCACAGTCCATGGAATGTCACAGTCCTTGGAATGTCACAGTCCGTGGGTGTCACAGTCCCTGGAATGTCACAGTCCCTGGAATGTCACAGTCCATGGAATGTCACAGTCCGTGGGTGTCACAGTCCCTGGAATGTCACATTTCGTGGAATGTCACAGTCCGTGGAATGTCACAGTCCCTGGAATGTCATAGTCTGTGGGTGTCACAATCCCTGGAATGTCACAGTCTCGGGAATGTCACAGTCCCTGGAATGTCACTTTCATGGAATGTCACAGTCCCTGGAATGTCACAATCCGTGGGTGTAACAGTCCGTGGAATGTCCCAGTCCCTGGATTGCCACAGTCCCTGGAATGTCACAGTCCGTGGGTGTCACAGTCCCTGGAATGTCCCAGTCCCTGGAATGTCACAGTCCGTGGGTGTCACAGTCCCTGGAATGTCACAGTCCCTGGAATGTCACAGTCCGTGGGTGTCACAGTCCCTGGAATGTCACAGTCCCTGGAATGTCCCAGTCCCTGGAATGTCACAGTCCCTGGAATGTCACAGTCCGTGGAATGTGACAGTCCCTGGAATGTCACAGTCCGTGGGTTTCACAGTCCCTGGAATGTCACAGTCCGTGGAACGTCCCAGTCCGTGGAATGTCACAGTTCCTGGAATGTCACAGTCCCTGGAATGTCACAGTCCCTGGAATGTCACAGTCCGTGGGTGTCACAGTCCCTGGAATTTCACAGTCCTGGAATGTCACAGTCCCTGGAATGTCACAGCCCGTGGAATGTCACAGTCCGTGGAATGTCACAGTCCCTGGAATGTCACAGTCCGTGGGTGTCACAGTCTGCAGAATGCCACAGTCCGTGGAATGTCACAGTCCCTGGAATATCACAGTCCTGGAATGTCACAGTCCCTGGAATGTCACAGTCCCTGGAATGTCACAGTCCCTGGAATGTCCCAGTCCCTGGATTGTCACAGTCCCTGGAATGTCACAGTCCGTGGGTGTCACAGTCCCTGGAATGTCCCAGTCCTTGGAATTTCACAGTCCGTGGGTTTCACAGTCCCTGGAATGTCCCAGTCCCTGGAATGTCACATTCCGTGGGTGTCACAGTCCCTGGAATGTCCCAGTCCCTGGAATGCCACAGTCCGTGGGTGTCACAGTCCCTGGAATGTCCCAGTCCCTGGAATGTCACAGTCCGTGGGTGTCACAGTCCCTGGAATGTCACAGTCCATGGAATATCACAGTCCGTGGGTGTCACAGTCCCTGGAATGTCACAGTCCATGGAATGTCACAGTCCGTGCAATGTCACAATCCGTGGAATGTCACAGTCCCTGGAATGTCACAGTCCCTGGAATGTCACAGTCCCTGGAATGTCACAGTCGCTGGAATGTCACAGTCCGTGGAATGTCACAGTCCCTGGAATGTCACAGTTCGTGGAATGTCACAGTCCCTGGAATGTCACAATCCCTGGAATGTCACAGTCCCTGGAATGTCACAGTCCGTGGAATGTCACAATCCGTGGGTGTCCCAGTCCCTGGAATATCACAGTTTATGGAATGTCACAGTCCCTGGAATATCACCGTCCCTGGAGTGTCACAGTCTCTGGAATGCCACAGTCCCTGGAATGTCACTGTCCCTTGAATGTCACAGTCCGTGGAATGTCACAGTCCCTGGAATGTCACAGTCCCTGGAATGTCACAGTCTCTGGAATGTCACAGCCCATGGAATGTCACAGTCCCTGGAATATCACAGTCCCGGGAATGTCACAGTCCCTGGAATGTCAAAGTCCGTGGAATGTCACAGTCCCGGGAATGTCACAGTCACTGGAATGTCACAGTCCGTGGAATGTCACAGTCCCTGGAATGTCACAGTCCCTGGAATGTCACAGTTCGTGGAATGTCACAGTCCCTGGAATGTCACAGTCCCTGGAATGTCACAGTTCGTGGAATGTCACAGTCCCTGGAATGTCACATTCCGTGGGTGTCACAGTCCCTGGAATGTCACAGTCCTTGGAATGTCAAAGTCCGTGGAATGTCACAGTCCCTGGAATGTCACAGTCCCTGGAATATCACAGTCCGTGGAATGTCACAGTCCCTGGAATGTAACAGTTCGTGGAATGTCACAGTCCCTGGAATATCACAGTCACTGGAGTGTCACAGTCTCTGGAATGCCACAGTCCCTGGAATGTCACTGTCCGTAGAATGTCACAGTCCCTGGAATGTCACAGTCCCTGGAATGTCACAGTCCCTGGAATGTCACAGTCCGTGGAATGTCACAGTCCCTGGAATGTCACAGTCCGTGGAATGTCACAGCCCATGGAATGTCACAGTCCCTGGAATATCACAGTCCCGGGAATGTCACAGTCCCTGGAATGTCACTGTCCCTGGAATGTCACATTTCGTGGAATGTCACAGTCCCTGGAATGTCACAGTCCGTGGGTGTCAGTGTCCCTGGAATGTCACAGTCCCTGGAATGTCACAGTCCTGGAATGTCACAGTCCGTGGAATGTCAAAATCCCTGGAATGTCACAGTTCGTGGAATGTCACAGTCCCTGGAATGTCACAGTCCCTGGAATGTCACACTCCGTGGAATGTCACAGTCCCTGGAATGTCACAATCCCTGGAATGTCACAGTCCGTGCAATGTCGCAGTCCCTGGAATGTCACAGTCCCTGGAATGTCACAGTCTGTGGGTGTCAGTGTCCCTGGAATGTCAGAGTCCCTGGAATGTCACAGTCCTGGAATGTCAAAGTCCCGGGAATGTCACAGTCCCTGGAATGTCACAGTCCGTGGAATGTCAACATCCCTGGAATGTCACAGACCCTGGAATGTCACAGTCCCTGGAATGTTACAGTCCCTGGAATGTTACAGTCCCTGGAATGTCACAGTCTCTGGAATGTCACTGTCCGTGGGTGTCACAGTCCCTGGAATGTCACAGCCCGTGGAATGTCACAGTCCCTGGAATGTCACAGTCCGTGGAATGTCACAGTCCCTGGAATGTCACAGTCCCTGGAATGTCACAGTCCTTGGAATGTCACAGTCCGTGGAATGTCACAGTCCGTGGGTGTCACAGTACCTGGAATGTCACAGTCCGTGGAATGTCACAGTCCCTGGAATGTCAAAGTCCGTGGGTGTCACAGTCCCTGGAATGTCACAGTCCTGGAATGTCACAGTTCATGGAATGTCACAGTCCGTGGAATGTCAGAGTCCGTGGGCGTCACAGTCCATGGAATATCACAGTCCCGGGAATGTCACAGTCCCTGGAATGTCACAGTCCGTGGAATGTCACAGCCCGTGGAATGTCACAGCCCGTGGAATGTCACAGTCCGTGGAATGTCACAGTCCTTGGAATGTCACAGTTGCTGGAATGTCACAGTCCCTGGAATGCCACAGCCCATGGAATGTCACAGTCCCTGGAATGTTACAGTCCGTGGGTATCACAGTCCCTGGAATGTCACAGTCCCTGGAACGTGAAAGTCCGTGGAATGTCACAGTCCCGGGAATGTCACAGTCCCTGGAATGTTACAGTCCCTGGAATGTCGCAGTCCCGGGAATGTCACAGTCCGTGGGTGTCACAGTCCCTGGAATGTCACAGCCCGTGGAATGTCACAGTCCGTGGAATGTCACAGTCCATGGAATGTCACAGTCCGTGGAATGTCACAGTCCGTGGGTGTCACAGTCTCTGGAATGTCACAGTCCCTGGAATGTCACAGTCACTGGAATGTCACAGTCCGTGGAATGTCACAGTCCCAAGAATGCCACAGTCCGTGGAATGTCACAGTCCCTGGAATGTCACAGTCCCTGGAATGTCACAGTCCGTGGAATGTCGCATTCCCTGGAATGTCACAGTCCCTGGAATGTCACAGTCCGTGGAATGTCACAGTCCCTGGAATGTCACAGTCCCTGGAATATCACAGTCCCTGGAATGTCACAGTCCCTGGAATGTCAAAGTCCATGGAATGTCACAGTCCCAAGAATGTCACAGTCCCTGCGATGTCACAATCCGTGGGTTTCAAAATCCTTGGAATGTCACAGTCCCTGGAATGTCACAGTCCCTGGAATGTCACAGTCCATGGAATGTCACAGTCCTTGGAATGTCACAGTCCGTTGAATGTCACAGTCTGTGGGTGTCACTGTCCCTGGAATGTCACAGTCCCTGTAATGTCACAGTCCATGGAATGTCACAGTCCGTGGGTGTCACAGTCCGTGGAATGTCACAGTCCCTGGAATGTCATAGTCTGTGGGTGTCATAGTCCCTGGAATGTCACAGTCTCGGGAATGTCACAGTCCCTGGAATGTCACTGTAATGGAATGTCACAGTCCCTGGAATGTCATAGTCTGTGGGTGTCACAGTCCCTGGAATGTCACTGTCATGGAATGTCACAGTCCCTGGAATGTCACAATCCGTGGGTGTAACAGTCCTTGGAATGTCACAGTCCGTGGGTGTAACAGTCCGTGGAATGTCACAGTCCCTGGAATGTCACAGTCCGTGGAATGTCACTGTCATGGAATGTCACAGTCCCTGGAATGTCACAGTCCCTGGAATGTCACAATCCGTGGGTGTAACAGTCCTTGGAATGTCACAGTCCGTGGGTGCAACAGTCCGTGGAATGTCACAGACCCTGGAATGTCACAGTCCGTGGGTGTTACAGTCCCTGGAATATCACAGTCCCTGGAATGTCCCAGTCCCTGGATTGTCACAGTCCGCTGAATGTCACAGTCCGTGGGTGTCACAGTCCCTGGAATGTCCCAGTCCCTGGAATTTCACAGTCCGTGGGTTTCACAGTCCCTGGAATGTCCCAGTCCCTGGAATGTCACAGTCCGTGGGTGTCACAGTCCCTGGAATGTCACAGTCCCTGGAATGTCACAGTCCGTGGG
>NW_024104186.1:0-6256 GCF_003945595.2 Pipra filicauda | reverse complement strand
TCAGTGTGATGATAAGTCCTGCACCATTATGAGCTGTCTGGGCTTTATGAGGTCAGTGTGATGACGAGGCCTGCACCATAATGACAGGTCTCGGCTTAATGAGGTCAGTGCCATGATGTGGCCTGCACCATTATGACATGTCTGGGCCTTTTGAGGTCAGTGCCATGATGAAACCTACACCATAATGGCATGTCTGGGCTTTATCACGTCACTGTGATGATGAGGTCTCCACCATTATGATATGTCTGGGCTTTATGAGGTCACTGTTATGATGAGGTCTGCACCATTTTGTGGTGTCTGGGATTTATGAGGTCAGTGTGATGATGAGGCCTGCACCATTATGACATGTCTGGGCTTTATGAGGTCAGTGTGATGATGAGACCTGCACCGTTATGAGGTGTCTGGGCTTTATGAGGCCAGTGCCATGATTAGGCCTGCACCATTATGACATGACTGGGCTTTATGATGTCAGTGTGATGATGAGGCCTGCACCATTCTGACATGTCTGGGCTTTATGAGCTCAGTGTGGTAATGAGGCCTGCTCCATTATGACATGTCTGGGCTTTCTGAGGTCAGTGCCATGAGGAGGCCTGCACCATTATGACATGTCTGGGCTTTATGAGGTCAGTGCCATGATGACGCCTGCACCATTATGACATGTCTGGGCTTTATGAGGTCAGTGTCATGATGGGACCTGCGCCATTATGACATGTCTGGGCTTGATGAGGTCACTGTGATGATGAGGTCTGCACCAATATGACGTGTCTGGGCTTTATGACGTCAGTGTGGTCATGACGCCTGCACCATTATGACGTGTCTGGGCTTTATGAGGTCAGTGCCATGAGGAGGCCTGCACCATTATGACATGTCTGGGCTTTATCAAATCAGTGTCGTGATGAGACCTCACCATTATGACATGTCTGGGCTTTATGAGGTCACTGTGATGATGAGGGCTGCACCATTATAACATATCTGGGCTTTATGAGGTCAGTGCCATGATGAGGTCTGCACTATAATGTCGTGTCTGGGCTTTATGAGGTCACTGTGATGATGAGGCCTGCACCAATATGACATATCTGGGCTTTATGAGGTCAATGTGAAGATGAGGCCTGCACCATTATGTGGAATCTGGGCTTTATGACGTCTCTGTGATGATGAGACCTTCACCATTATGACATGTCTGGACTTTATGAGGTCAGTGTGATGATGAGACCTGCACCATTATGACGTATCTGGACTTTATGAACTCACTGTGATGATGAGGCCTGCGCCATTATGACATGACTGGGCTTTATGAGGTCACTGTGATGATGAGGCCTGCACCATTACGACGTCCCTGGGCTTTATGACGTCAGTGTGGTAATGAGGCCTGCTCCATTATGACATGTCTGGGCTTTATGAGGTCAGTGCCATGATGAGACCTGCACCATTATGACATGTCTGTGCTTTATGAGGTCACTGTGATGATGAGGACTGCACCAATATGACGTGTCAGGGCTTTATGACGTCAGTGTGGTCATGAGGCCTGCACCATTATGACGTGTCTGGACTTTATGAGGTCTGTACCATGAGGAACCCTGCACTATTATGACATGTCTGGGTTTTATGAGGTGAGTGTGATGATGCAGCCTGCACCTCTATGACATGTCTGGGCTTTATGAGGTCAGTGCCATGATGAGGCCTGCACCATTATGACATGTCTGGTCTTTATGAGGTCAGTGCCATGACGAGGTCTGCACCATTATGACATGTCTGGGCTTTATGAGGTCAGTGCCATGATGAGACCTGCACCATTCTGACATGTCTGGGCTTTATGACGTCAGTGCCATGATGAAACCCGCACCATAATGACGTGTCTGGGCTTTATCAGGCACTGTTATGTTGCGGCCTGCACCATTATGACATGTTTGGGCCTTATGAGGAAACTCTGATTATGAGGCCTGCACCATTATGTGTTGGCTGGGCTTTATGATGTCAGTTTGATGATGAGGCCTGCACCATTATGACATGTCTGGGCTATATGAGGTCAGTGCCATGAGGAGGCCTGCACCATTATGACATGTCTGGGCTTGATGAGGTCACTGTGATGATGAGGTCTGCACCAATATGACGTGTCTGGGCTTTATGACGTCAGTGTGGTCATGAGGCCTGCACCATTATGACGTGTCTGGACTTTATGAGGTCTGTACCATGAGGAACCCTGCACTATTATGACATGTCTGGGCTTTATGAGGTTAGTGTGATGATGAGGCCTGCACCATTATGACATGTCTGGTCTTTATGAGGTCAGTGCCATGATGAGGCCTGCACCATAATGACGTGCCTGGGCTTTTTGAGGTCAGTGTGATGATGTGGCCTGCACCATTGTGAGGTGTCTGGTCTTTTTGAGGTCAGTGTGATGATGAGGCCTGCACCAATATGACATATCTGGGCTTTATGAGGTCAATGTGAAGATGAGGCCTGCACCATTATGTGGAATCTGGGCTTTATGGCGTTACTGTGATGATGAGACCTGCACCATTATGACATGCCTGGGCTTTATGAGGTCATTGTGATGATGAGGCCTGCACCATTATGAGGTGTCTAGTCTTTATGAACTCACTGTGATGATGAGGCCTGCACCATTATGACATGACTGGGTTTTATGAGGTCACTGTGATGATGAGGCCTGCACCATTACGACGTCCCTGGGCTTTATGACGTCGGTGTGGTAAATGAGGCCTGCTCCATTATGACATGTCTGGGCTTTATGAGGTCAGTGCCATGAGGAGGCCTGCACCATTATGACATGTCTTTGCTTTATGAGGTCTGTGCCATGAGGAAGCCTGCACTCTTTTGACATGTATGGGCTTTATGAGGTCAGTGTGATGATGAGGTCTGCACCCTTAGGACATGTCTGGACTTTATTATGTCACTGTGATTATGAGGCCTGTACCATTATGAGGTGTCAGGACTTTATGATGTCAGTGTGATGATGAGGCCTGCACCATTATGACATGTCTGGGCATTATGACATCAGTGTGATGATAAGTCCTGCACCATTATGAGCTGTCTGGGCTTTATGAGGTCAGTGTGATGATGAGGCCTGCACCATAATGACAGGTCTCGGCTTAATGAGGTCACTGCCATGATGTGACCTGCACCATTATGACATGTCTGGGCCTTTTGAGGTCAGTGCCATGATGAAACCTACACCATAATGACATGTCTGGGCTTTATCACGTCACTGTGATGATGAGGTCTCCACCATTATGATATGTCTGGGCTTTATGAGGTCACTGTTATGATGAGGTCGGCACCATTTTGTGGTGTCTGGGGTTTATGAGGTCAGTGTGATGATGAGGCCTGCACCATTATGACATGTCTGGGCTTTATGAGGTCACTGTGATGATGAGACCTGCACCGTTATGAGGTGTCTGGGCTTTATGAGACCAGTGCCATGATGAGGCCTGCACCATTACGACATGGCTGGGCTTTATGAGGTCAGTGTGATGATGAGGCCTGCACCATTCTGACATGTCTGGGCTTTATGAGCTCAGTGTGGTAATGAGGCCTGCTCCATTATGACATGTCTGGGCTTTCTGAGGTCAGTGCCATGAGGAGGCCTGCACCATTATGACATGTCTGGGCTTTATGAGGTCAGTGCCATGATGACGCCTGCACCATTATGACATGTCTGGGCTTTATGAGGTCAGTGTCATGATGGGACCTGCACCAATATGACTTGTCTGGGCTTGATGAGGTCACTGTGATGATGAGGTCTGCACCAATATGACGTGTCTTATGAGAGATCCTGGACTTTAGGATGTCTGTACCTGAGGAACCCTGGCGCTATATGGACATGTCTGGGGTTTTATGGGTGAGTGTGATTGATGCACCTGCCCATTATGAACCCCCCCCCCCAAAAATGTCTGGATCTTTAGGAGGTCAGTGCCATGATGAGGCCTGCACCATAATGTCGTGTCTGGGCTTTATGAGGTCACTGTGATGATGAGGCCTGCACCATTATTAGGTGTCTGGTCTTTTTGAAGTCACTGGGATTATGAGGCCTGCACCATTATGTGGTGTCTGGGCTTTATGAGGTCAGTGCCATGACGAGACCTAAACCATTATGACATGTCTGGGCTATATGAGGTCAGTGCCATGGTGACGCATGAGCCATTATAACATGTCTGGGCTTTATGAGGTCAGTGTGATGATGAGGTCTGCACCCTTATGACATGTCTGAGCTTTATGAGGTCTCTGTGATGATGAGGTCTGCACCATTATGAGGTGTCACAGCTTTATGAGGTCACTGTGATGATGAGACCTGCACCATTATGACATGTCTGAGCTCTATGAGGTCAGTGCCATGGTGACGCCTGCACCATTATAACATGTCTGGGCTTTATGAGGTCACTGTTATGATGAGGACTGCACCATTATGACATGTCTGCGCTTTATGAGGTCACTGTGATGATGAGGCCTGTACCATTATGACGTGTCTGGGCTTTATGAGGTCAGTGCCATGAGTAGGCCTGCACCATTATGACATGACTCGGATCTATGAGGTCAGGGTCTGAATAAACGCCTGCACCATTATTACATGTCGTGGTCTTTATGAGGTCAGTGTCATGATGGGACCTGCACCATTATGACATGTCTGGGCTTTATGAGGTCACTGTGATGATGAGGCCTGTACCTGACAGGTGGCCCTCAGAACAACTGGCCTCTAGAGCAGATAGACAGAGACAGAGAGCTGAATAGCCCTCCTGTATTCCAGGAGGATGTAGTTAGCAACTTACTGAGCCAGCTGGATCCTAACAAGTCTATGGGACCAGACGGGATCCATCCCAGGGTGATGAGGGAGCTGGCAGAAGAGCTTGCCAAACCGCTGGACTTTATTATGTCACTGTGATTATGAGGCCTGTACCATTATGAGGTGTCAGGACTTTATGATGCGAGTGTGATGATGAGGCCTGCACCATTATGACATGTCTGGGCATTATGACATCAGTGTGATGATAAGTCCTGCACCATTATGAGCTGTCTGGCCTTTATCAGGTCACTGTGATGACGAGACCTGCACCATTATGACATGTCTGGGCTTTATGACGTCAGTGCCATGATGAGACCTGCGCCATAATGACGTGTCTGGGCTTAATCCGGTCACTGTGATGATGAGACCTGCACCATTATGACATGTCTGGGCTTTATGAGGTCACTGTGATGATGAGACCTGCACCGTTATGAGGTGTCTGGACTTTATGAGGCCAGTGCCATGATGAGGCCTGCACCATTATGTGGAATCTGGGCTTTATGGCGTCACTGTGATGATGAGGCCTGCACCATTATGACATGTCTGGGCTTTATGAGGTCACTGTGATGATGAGACCTGCACCGTTATGAGGTGTCTGGGCTTTATGAGGCCAGTGCCATGATGAGGCCTGCACCATTATGACATGACTGGGCTTTATGATGTCAGTGTGATGATGAGGCCTGCACAATTCTGACATGTCTGGGCTTTATGAGCTCAGTGTGGTAATGAGGCCTGCTCCATTATGACATGCCTGGGCTTTCTGAGGTCAGTGCCATGAGGAGGTCTGCACCATTATGACATGTCTGGGCTTTATGAGGTCAGTGCCATGATGAGACCCGCACCATAATGACGTGTCTGGGCTTTATCAGGTCACTGTGATGTTGCGGCCTGCACCATTATGACATGTCTGGGCCTTATGAGGAAACTGTGATTATGAGGCCTGCACCATTATGTGTTGGCTGGGCTTTATGATGTCAGTGTGATGATGAGGCCTGCACCATTATGACATGTCTGGGCTTTATGAGGTCAGTGCCATGAGGAGACCTGCACCATTATGACATGTCTGGGCTTGATGAGGTCACTGTGACGATGAGGTCTGCACCAATATGTCGTGTCAGGGCTTTATGACGTCAGTGTGGTCATGAGGCCTGCACCATTATGACATGTCTGGACTTTATGAGGTCTGTACCATGAGGAACCCTGCACGTTATGACATGTCTGGGCTTTATGAGGTCACTGTGATCACGAGACCTGCACAATTATGACATATCTGGGCTTTATGAGGTCAGTGCCATGATGAGGCCTGCACCATTAGGACATGTCTGGGCTATATGAGGTCAGTGCCATGAGGAGGTCTGTACCATTATGACATGTCTGGGCTTTATGAGGTCAGTGCCATGATGGGGCCTGCACCATTATGACATGTCTGGGCTATATGAGGTCAGTGTGGTGATGAGG
>NW_024104185.1:0-6321 GCF_003945595.2 Pipra filicauda | reverse complement strand
CCCGATCCCGTGCGGGGTCCCCGATCCCGTTCCGGGTGCCCCGCGTGTCCCCCCTCTCCCGCTCCGCAGATTCGCTTCACCCGCCACAGCCCCGCTGCAAGCGATCGAACCCCCCCAATATCCCCCCCTCTCCCCAGTCTCTCCTCCCCCTCATTCTTCCCCGTCTCCCCCTCCCTAAATCCCCTTTTCCCCCTCCCCAAATTTTCCCCCTTTCCGTGACGAATCTGCCGCCGCCTCTCCAGCGCCCGCCCCCCTCCCGCAGATTCGCCACCGACGCCGCTCCCTCCACGACCCCCTTCCGCCACCCCCTTCCCTCCCCATTCCCTCTCCCCATCCCTCCTTCCTCATTTACCCCCCTTTTTCCCTCTCCAAATCCTATTTTCCCCCTCCCCAAATTTTCCCCCTTTCCGTGACGAATCTGCCGCCGCAGTCCCCGCGCCCTCCTCTCCCGCAGATTCGCCACGGGCGCCTCTCTCTCCCTGACCCCCCCCCTTGACTCCCTTCCCTCCCCATCCCACTTCCCCCCTTTTCTCCCCCTCATTCCCCCCGCCTTCTCCTCCCCAAACCCCCTTTTCCCCCTCCCCAAATCCCCCTTTCCGTGACGAATCTGCCGCCGCCTCCCCCGCGCCCGCCCCCCTCCCGCAGATTCGCCGCGGCAGATTCGCCACGGGCGCCTCTCCCTTCTCTCCCCCCCCCTTTTCCCCCCTTCCTTCCCCATCCCCTTTCCCCCTTTTCCCCTCTTTCCCTCTCATCCTTCCCTTTCCTTTCCCCCCTTCCCTGTATTTTTATTCCGTTTCCTCCGGCCCGCGGCGGCCCGTGGCGAAAGTGCTGCTGCGGCGGCGGCGGCGGCCGTGGCGCGGGGCCGTTGCGGCGGCGGCGGCGGCTCCGCTCGGTCCCCGCTCGGTCCCGGCTCGGTCCCCGCTGTGTCCCCGCTCCGTGCCCGCTCCCTCGGCCCCCGGAGATGCCCCCGGGGCGGCGGTGAAGCCCCCCTGTCCCTCCGATGGAGGCCGAGCCCGCGGCTCCGGGGGACGCGGCCCCGCCGCCCGCTGAGGCCTCGCCCGCGGGGCCCGACGGGCGGCTCCGGGCCGGCCACAAACGGGTCACCTTCCCCTCGGACGAGGACATCGTGTCCGGCGCCGTGGAGCCCAAGGACCCCTGGAGACACGGTCAGGGGCCGCGGGCACCGCGCAGGGGGGGTCGGGGCGGCCTGAGCGAGGGTTGGGGTCGGGGTGAGGGAGGGTTGGCACCGCGGAGGGGGGTTTGGGGCGGCCTGAGCGAGGGTTGGGGTCGGGGAGGGAGGTTTGGGATCGGGGTGAGGGAGGTTTGGGATCGGGGTGAGGGAGGTTTTGGATCGGCGTGAGGGAGGTTTGGGATAGGGGTGAGGGAGGTTTGCGGGGCGGTCTGAGGGGAGGTTTGGGTTCGGAGTGAGGGAGGTTGGCTCGGTTTGATGAGGTTTGGGGTCGGGGTGCGGGAGGTTTGGCACGCGCAGGGGGGGTCGGGGCCGCCTGAGCGCGGGTTGGGGTCGGGGAGGTAGGTTTGGGTTCAGTGGTGAGGGAGGGTTGGGTTCGGGGAGGGAGGTTTGGTTTCGGGGTGAGGGAGGTTTGGGATCAGGGTGAGGAAGGTTTGGGATCGGGGTGAGGGAGGTTTGGGATCGGGGTGAGGGAGGGTTGGGGTCGGGGTGAGGGAGGTTTGGCACCGCGGAGGGGGGTTTGGGGCGGCCTGAGCGAGGGTTGGGGTCGGGAGGGTTGGAATCTTTGGGATCAGCGTGAGGGAGGTTTGGGGGCGGCCTGAGAGAGGTTTGGCACCGCGGAGGGGGGTTTGGGGCGGCCTGAGGGAGGGTTGGGGTCGGGGAGGGAGGTTTGGGATCGGGGTGAGGGAGGTTTGGGATCAGGGTGAGGGAGGTTTGGGATCGGCGTGAGGGAGGTTTGGGATCGGGGTGAGGGAGGTTTGGGGGCGGCCTGAGGGAGGTTTGGGATCGGAGTGAGGGGATTTTTGGGATCGGGAGGAGTTGGAATGTTTGGGATCGGGGTTTTGGAATCTTTGGGATCGGCGTGAGGGAGGTTTGGGATCGGCCTGAGGGAGGTTTGGGATCGGAGTGAGGGGATTTTTGGGATCGGGGTGAGGGAGGTTTGGGATCGGAGTGAGGGAGGTTTGGGATCAGGGTGAGGGAGGTTTGGGATCAGGGTGAGGGAGGTTTGGGATCGGGGTGAGGGAGGTTTGGGATCAGGGTGAGGGAGGTTTGGGATCGGGGTGAGGGAGGTTTGGGATCGGGGTGAGGGAGGTTTGGGATCAAGGTGAGGGAGGTTTGGGATCGGGGTGAGGGAGGTTTGGGGTCAGGGTGAGGGAGGTTTGGGATCGGAGTGAGGGGATTTTTGGGATCGGGAGGAGTTGGAATGTTTGGGATCGGGGTTTTGGAATCTTTGGGATCAGCGTGAGGGAGGTTTGGGATCGGGGTGAGGGAGGTTTGGGATCGGGGTGAGGGCGGTTTGGGATCGGGGTGAGGGAGGTTTGGTGGATCGGGGTGGTGAGGGAGGTTTGGGGTCGGGGTGAGGGAGGTTTGGGATCGGAGTGAGGGAGGTTTGGGATCGAGGGGGTGAGGGAGGTTTGGGATCGGGGTTTGGAATGTTTGGGATCGGGGTGAGGGAGGTTTGGGATCAGGGTGAGGGAGGGTTGGGGTCGGGGTGAGGGAGGGTTGGGGTCGGGGTGAGGGAAGGTTGGGAACAGGAAGGGGAATGTTTGGGACCAGCGTGGGGGGATGTTTGGGATCGGTGTGAGGGGATTCTTGGGATCGGGAGGGGTTGGAATGTTTGGGATCGGGGGTTTGGAATGTTTGGGATCGGGGGTTTGGAATGTTTGGGACTGGCGTGAGGGGATGTTTGGGATCGGGGTGAAGGGAATGTTTGGGATTGGAGTGAGGGATGTTTGGGATCGAGGGGGTGAGGGAGGTTTGGGATCAGGAGGGTTGGGATGTTTGGGATCGGAGTGAGGGAGGTTTGGGATCAGGAGGGTTGGAATGTTTGGGATTGGAGTGAGGGAGGTTTGGGATCAGGAGGGTTGGAATGTTTGGGATTGGAGTGAGGGATGTTTGGGATCGGGGGTTTGGGAATGTTTGGGATTGGAGTGAGGGGAATGTTTGGGCTCCAAAGTGGCGTTTTTGGGCACAAAACTTCTCCTTTTGGGCTCCAAAGTGGCGTTTTTGGGCACAAAAATGTCCCTTTTAGGCCCCAACCCTCCCTTTGATCCCGGATTTCACCCGTCCCGTTCCCACCAAACTCCTTCCCGTTGTTATTTCGGATATTCCCGAGGGTTTTTTTCCACGTTTTTCCCCCCCCTTGGAACGTCCCCCGAGCGGCCTCTCCGGGTGGAATTTCATCCCGGGTGGAATTCCAGCCCGGAGGGGGTCATGAATTAATTATTCCTGCCCTTAATTATCCCTCCCCTGGGCTCCCTTTCGGGATCAAATTCCAGGATTCCTGCCCTGCCGTTCCCTCCCCTCCCTCTGGAGCGTTCCCAGAGCCTCATCCCGGCTTTTCCACGGATTCTCCCTCATGGATTGGCCCCCCAGCTCCTGGAAAAGGGGGAATTTCAGTGGCCTGGGAATGGTTTTAGGGCTGAAAACTGCCGGGATTCCTCTTTTCCTGCACCTGGAATTCCATGGATTTCATGGATTGTCCCCCAGCTCCCGGAAAAGTGGGAATCTTGGGTGACCTGGGAATGGTTTTAGGGCCGAAAACTGCTGGGATTCCTCTTTTCCTGCACCTGGAATTCCATGGATTTCGTGGATTGTCCCCCAGCTCCCGGAAAAGTGGGAATCTTGGGTGGTCTGGGAATGGTTTTATGGCCAAAAACTGCTGGGATTCCTCTTTTCCTGCACCTGGAATTCCATGGATTCTTCTCCAGCTCCCGGGAAAGTGGGAATTTCAGTGGCCTGGGAATGGTTTTAGGGCCGAAAACTGCCGGGATTCCTCTTTTCCTGCACCTGGAATTCCATGGATTTCGTGGATTGTCCCCCAGCTCCCGGAAAAGTGGGAATCTTGGGTGGTCTGGGAATGGTTTTATGGCCAAAAACTCTTGATTCATTCTTTTCCTTCCTCACCTGTGAATTCCAGGCTTCTTCTCAAGCTCCGGTACGTGGGAATTTCAGTGGCCTGGCGAATGTTTTTTAGGGCCGAAAACTGCCGGGATTCCTCTTTTCCTGCACCTGGAATTCCATGGATTTCGTGGATTGTCCCCCAGCTCCTGGAAAAGTGGGAATTTCAGTGGCCTGGGAATGGTTTTAGGGCTGAAAACTGCCAGGATTCCTCTTTTCCTGCACCTGGAATTCCATGGATTCTTCTCCAGCTCCCGGGAAAGTGGGAATTTCAGTGGCCTGGGAATGGTTTTAGGGCTGAAAACTGCCGGGATTCCTCTTTTCCTGCACCTGGAATTCCATGGATTTCATGGATTGTCCCCCAGCTCCCGGAAAAGTGGGAATTTCAGTGGCCTGGGAATGGTTTTAGGGCCGAAAACTGCCGGGATTCCTCTTTTCCTGCACCTGGAATTCCATGGATTTCGTGGATTCTCCTCCAGCTCCCGGAAAAGTGGGAATCTTGGGTGGCCTGGGAATGGTTTTAGGGCCGAAAACTGCCGGGATTCCTCTTTTCCTGCGCCTGGAATTCCATGGATTTCATGGATTGTCCCCCAGCTCCTGGAAAAGCGGGAATTTCAGTGGCCTGGGAATGGTTTTAGGGCCGAAAACTGCCGGGATTCCTCTTTTCCTGCACCTGGAATTCCATGGATTTCATGGATTCTCCTCCAGCTCCCGGAAAAGTGGGAATTTCAGTGGCCTGGGAATGGTTTTATGGCCAAAAACTGCTGGGATTCCTCTTTTCCTGCACCTGGAATTCCATGGATTTCGTGGATTGCCCCCCAGCTCCCGGAAAAGTGGGAATTTCAGTGGCCTGGGAATGGTTTTAGGGCCGAACACTGCCGGGATTCCTCTTTTCCTGCACCTGGAATTCCATGGATTGTCCCCCAGACAGGGAATTCCATGGATTTCGTGGATTGTCCCCCAGCTCCTGGAAAAGTGGGAATCTTGGATGGCCTGGGAATGGTTTTAGGGCCAAAAACTGCCGGGATTCCTCTTTTCCTGCACCTGGAATTCCATGGATTTCGTGGATTGTCCCCCAGCTCCCGGAAAAGTGGGAATCTTGGGTGGCCTGGGAATGGTTTTAGCCCCAAAAGTTGGATTTGGGCGGCTCCAGGAGGAGTTTTTTTGGGATCTGGGAGCCACATTCCCGGCCTGGGATTGTTGGGAAAGGTGGGAAGAGCCGGAGGAGGGTTTGGATGGCGGGGGTGTCGAAATCCTTCGGGAACGGGAGCAAAGTTTGGGAATCTGGTTCCTCCAGCTCAGCTGGAATTCAGGGAATTCCTGCAGCTCCTCCCGGAGGATGTTTGTCCCTCCGGGAATGGCGGCAGCTCCGGAATTCTTGGAATTACGGGAAAATCCGGAGCTTCTCCACAGGAAAAACCGTCCCAAAAAAAGCCCCAAAACGGGCTGGAATTCCCGGGAAAAAGCAGCAGGAAAAGCTCATTCCCGTCCCAAGTTCGTTCCCATTCCTGCCCTTCAGGGGTTTCTCGTCCCTCCATTCCCAAAAAATTCTCTTATCCAGGAATCTCTGCTGGAAAAACCACCCAAAACCTCCCCCCAGACGGGCTGGAATTCCCGGGAAAAGCAGCAGGAAAAGCTCATTCCCATTCCCTCTGTTCCTTTCCCGCTGGGAATCTCTCATCCCTCCATTCCCAAAAGCTTCTATTATCCCAAAAAAAAAAGCCAGGAAAGCAGGAAAAAAGCTGGAGCCACTGGATGTGCTTTTCCAGCCCCTTTTCCCCCCTTTTCCCATAGATTTTTTGGGAAAGAAACCTCTGGGAGCAAATCCCTGCTGGGCTTCTCTGCTTTGGAACCTCCCGAAATCCTTGGGAATCCCTGGGAATCCCCGGGAATGACAAGTGTGGGGGGGGAAGGGCCGGGAATTCCCGGAATCCTGGTGTTATCCTGATGTTTTTCCCGGTGTTTTTCCAGCCCCTTTTCCTCCTTTCCCATAAATTTTTTGGGAAAGAAACCTCTGGGAGCAAATCCCTACTGGGCTTCTCTGCTTTGGAACATCCCGAAATCCTTGGGAATCCCTGGGAATCCCTGGGAATGACAAGTGTGGGGGGGAAGGGACAAGAATTCCTGGAATTCCAAGGTTATCCTGATGTTTTTCCCGGTGTTTTTCCAGCCCCTTTTCCTCCTTTCCCATAAATTTTTTGGGAAAGAAACCTCTGGGAGCAAATCCCTGC